>NC_136494.1:29387886-29675386 GCF_053919585.1 Euprymna scolopes | reverse complement strand
TTCAGGTGCATCTAGTCGAAGTCGGGAATCTGCAAGGAACTTCAAACAGATGGTATTTATTTGCTCCCCCACTGAGCAAATTAGGCACAAGGCCGTTTTTAATGTGAGGTAAAAACCAGCTCCCCTAAAAGGGGTCACTCTGGTTACCAAAAATAATAATTGTCCCAGTATAGAGGGTTTCCCCTCCATTGACTGGTACAAATTATCTTAAGTGCAGTATCTGCCGGAACAGATGGTATTTATTTGCTCCCCCACTGAGCAAATTAGGCACAAGGCCGTTTTTAATGTGAGGTAAAAACCAGCTCCCCTAAAAGGGGTCACTCTGGTTACCAAAAATAATAATTGTCCCAGTATAGAGGGTTTCCCCTCCATTGACTGGTACAAATTATCTTAAGTGCAGTATCTGCCGGAACAGATACTACACTTTGATCTTGTCCCGAAGGCCAAAAGGAACTTCAAACAGATCACTTTATGTAATACACGTTCCGTCAACCGTGATTGAGTCAAAATCTCAAGTAATCCGCAATTTTTTTCTGATTGGCGCCCGCAATGAGGGTTGAATCTTCAACGTCTAGCTTACAACCGAATTTCCGAGGTGTTTCATCCACTACGCCATGGATCCTTGCTTGCGTCAGTGTGGTTTGATAGAAGCTTCGTATAATATGATATGTCGTCAAATGTTTATTCAAGTTTAATTCAAGCGTGTAAAATATATAGAATGATCATGAAGTGCCAAATAAAATTAAAAGAAAGCAATAGGAAGAATAGTGCGTAAAGCGTAAAACTTCATTACAATAAAATTGGACAAATTTCTCTTCCGTAGTCGATTAAAATAGCAACTGAAAGGAACGGATTTAGCATGAGACCATGGGTAATGACACTGTTTTAAACGTGAATAAAACGCGTACTTTTAAATTTTGTCTCAGAATAAAATGTTTTTCATTACGTCACCCAAAACAGTGTTTATTTATTTCTAAGGAAATAAAAAGATAGATTTTCGATTTCCCAAAGTCTCTTATTTAATGCTGGCACGAAAATCAATGTTTCTCGTGATTGAATAAGGATGGATGTCCAAAACCTCACTGTAGGCTTTTGAATTTGAATAGATTTGTTTATTTTTGAGGATATCTTTCTGTACTTTTAAAACAATCTGAATAAGACATTGAGAAATTATTTTAATGCAAAATTCAAACAATTTTTATTTATGAAAAATAATGTCTTTTAAATGTTGTCCATTTTTAGCTTCGCGTGTTTGTGTTCTTTTCAAAACATTATTCATGACAGATTGCAGAATCTCTGGATTGCGATTTAACTCCCTTATTTGGTTCCTGGTGTTTCCCTTCAACTTTCGCAAGACTTTGGTTTTGACGTCTCGAGTTCTGCCAGCTCAGGGAACGAAATAAAGGAGTTAAACGCAATCAAGAGATTCTGCAATCTGTCATGAATAATGTTTTGTAACGAGCACAAATATGCAAGGCTGAAAATAGGCAACATTTAATAGGCCTTATTCTTAATAATGTACGTCGTGTTTAGGTCAGTTGATTAGCACGTTGGTTCATTATGTAAACGTTTTGGGTTCGAATCGTGGTGCGAGATGTCTTTTTGTTTCGATTTTTTAAATTTAAATATTAAACCAGCCATTTAAGCCAATTTTCACATAACCCTTATCCCTGAGTGGCTTCCGGGCCTTGATAAGTGGTGATCACTGTGTAAAAAAAAAAAAAAAAACATTCGTTTTTCTGTTTTTTTTTGTTTTTGTTTTGTTTTGTTTTTTTTTTTACTTCGCTTATCCACCCCCGACCACACACCCAAAACCATCAGGGTACCCACCGATTTTTTAAATTTTAATATTGAAACAGGCGTATTCACGTGTTCGTTTTTTTTTAGTTTTTTTTGTGCCCCCCCCCCCCGCTTAAGTGTTAACGTTGTTTTCTTTTTTTACTTCGCTTATAACAAACAACCCTGGTCATTGACGTCGTCGTCGTAACGCTCGACGACTTCCGGGCGGGCACCTGTCAATTTCGTAAATTCAAACATCTTTCACTAACTCATACTGTATGGCCGATTTTATTTTCAAACTTCGCCTGGAGGCTTCGGGTTCGATCATCCCCCCCGGGTTCTTTTTTATTTAACACCACACACACTTACAAACACCCGGGCAACGTCGGGTACCCCCGCTAGTAATCAATAAAATTGATTCAAGCCTTGCTCCACTAAATAAATAGATGACATTCTGGAATAAGTCTTGCAGTTGTAGATGCGTGGATATTTAAAACTGTTATTAATGGTACAAAATTGCAATTAGCTGAAAAAGACAGATAGCTAGTGGATACTAGAGATCAGTTTCTGACACTTTTTCTTCTATATTTTTCCTGCTGAACTTTTATAATGTTTGCTGTTGTACTTTTAAGCATAAGAATATACAAACAATATGTATTGTTATTATTTATTAATGGATTATAAATGATATCAACTGCTAGTGAGTATTCTATTTTTAAACAAAAATGTTTTTCTTGTCACTACTGGTAGCCGGCAATTTCACTTGCCATTTTATCTGCTTAGTTACACATGTTTCGGTTACCGAATCGTATCAACAATCCAGTAACTTCGTCAGATTTTAAGTTCTGTTTAAGTCTGTCGAAGTTACTAGATCGGTGATACGATTCGGTGACCGAAACATGTGTAGCTAAACAAATAAAACGGTCATAAAAAATACATATTTGCTCTGCAATTGTATTGGGTACTTTCTTTGGGTTTTTACTAATTACCATTATATATATATACTAGCAAAGATACCCGTGCTTCGCACGGAGCTTTGTTGCGCACTCGGGTACCAAAATCTGTGGGCACCTTTCCAGTAAGTTGATGTTGTAAGAGCAACGATTGTATAAGGTGATTAACATTTTAACTACCTCTTGTAGTGACTGAAATTCAATCAGGAACTTCACAAAACATTTTCATCAAAAGGAAGGTTACTTGATGTTACATAGTAAAATTTTTCATTGAAGTAATTTTCAACTCTTGCTTAAATTTTATCTTGCACATTCAATACTAAAAACTTACCACAATCAGATCATGTCAGTTTTTCCTCATATCCATTTCTCGAACTTTTCACTGAAGAGCCTCAGGGTAAACTACATTTCTGCTGCTTTGATTTGGAGCCAGAATGTAGAGTTTTTCTGAACTTCCTGTCCGGCTGATGGAGACGTAGAACATACCGTGACTGAAGCAGTCTGATGTCAAGTCTACGCCAATGGTGTTAAATGTCTGACCTTGACTTTTGTTTATGCTCATTGCAAAACACACCTTCACAGGAAATTGGAGTCTCCGGAATTTAAATGGAAGTTCTGAGTCCGATGGAACTAAGGGGATCCTTGGCAGTAGAATGGTTTCGCCTTTGTAGGGACCACAAGAAATGGTGGCCTCAAGTACATTGGTGTGCAATCTGGTGATAACACATCTGGTTCCGTTTGTTGTTTTTGGCGGTTCCAAGGATCGAAGAATCATGATTGACGATCCAATTTTGAGATTTAAAATGTGTGGAGGCATTCCAGATATCTCCAAAGAGTTTAAAAACTCCACAGGGTAGTGAACAGCTTCATATTCATTAGTAGCCGAATCAACTGACTTGTATTGCTTTGTGTCTCCTGGAAATTCATCCATTATTGAATTGTTCAAATGATTCACATTGCTGTTTAATGGCGAAATAATAGCCCTCTCAGCAAGCCAATCCGGTGATTTTCCATTGTTTTGCAGGTCTGGGTACACTTTGTCTTTCAGTTGCTTCTGATTACCGACACATTTACCAAGCGCAGTTGGAATCTTAATTGTGTCAGGTGAAGAAGTGATAGGAAACTGACCATTACCGATTTGGAGAAGCAATTTTGAGAAGTCTGCTGCAGCTGTGTTATCAGAGATATAGGCTCTCATATTAGTAGTCAGTCTCTTCACTATAACGTGCCTCCAGAGATAGGATTGTTTCAAACTTGCATTGACAATGTTAGCCCTTGTGCCATTTTTAACCACTGGGAGGATTTGACGGAAATCACCGCAAAATAAGGTTGGAATGCCACCCATGGGATTCTTGTTTCCTGTGATGTCTTGCAGTGTTCGGTCAATTGCTTCATAAGCACTCTTGTGCGTCATTGGGGCTTCGTCTACAATGATTGCAGAGGTGTCTCTAATTACATTTGCCAAGGCTGAGTTACCAGTAATTTTGCAAACTGGCTGATCCATTCGATGAGTATCCAAGGGTACTTTAAAAGTGCTGTGAAGAGTGCGGCCACCTTGTAGTAGAGTAGTAGCAATGCCACTGAATGCTGTTGCAAGCACAATCTTTCTCATGGATCTAATCTTTGCAAGGATCAAATTGATTACAAAAGTCTTGCCCGTACCACCTGGAGCATCAAGAAACATCATGTTTTTGTTCATTTCACCTTGTGCTTCCAACATTGCCATGAATGAATTGTAAACTTCTCTTTGAGAATCGGTCAGTTTTTCTTGCATATTTTCTGCTTGTAGGGAAAGTTCTTCAAGATTATAAGTAACTTCACGTTGATACTCTCTCGCGAGTCTTTCATCTCTCCCTTGCGTTGGTGCAGGTAATCCATAGCTTGCCAATGGTTGACCGCACATAAGGAGAACTTTTTCTTCAATTAGACAAAGAGTTTTATTGTAGATATCCTCATTAAAATCTGCTTCTGGATTGTTAACTTCTTGCCTGTATCTGTGAAGAATGTCTTCAGATATTACATCACGAAAAGCCATCCAGATCTCAAGAGGATTTCTTGGCTCACAGGCTGTTAAAATTATCACAAATAGGCTTTGCAAATTTGAAGGTGATTGAGTGGCACTTGCCTCTCCTACTGCTTGATGCAAGTGATGGTCATTTTCTAGAAGGCCTCGAGCAAGGCACGCTGCTCTGTATGTTTCAAACACCTGACGATTGTATGCTCGCAAATTTTGAAATGAAGTTGGACCAGCAACCTCATTGAGCAACAGGCGTAAGAAATAACACTCCCCTGCTTTTGGACTAATCGTGTAGATTCTCCCAATGCATGGTGCCTTCCATACATCATCATTTTCAGTACCTTCAACTTGTACCCCACGCATTCTTCTCATCCATTTCTTTGTCGATTTGTTCCAAGTGTAAAACTCAGGGACTTCTACGTATTTGAGACCCCTTGCAAAGTCATCCTCATGGCAGAGTTGAAAAAATGCTGTCAAAGTTGTGGCAGGCGGTGGACCTTGGGCTCGTTCCAGAGCAGTATCAGCGGAGAACATGACACGCTGCCCATTTTCAAGATGAACAGAAAGTTGTACAATTGGGGGGAAATGTTCATGGATGGGATGTTCCAATATCCTCCAGGCCGCCTCTGAACTGCCGACATACCTTGCATTCTGGAACTGCTGGATATCATCCACAATGTGACTTTGTACTTGGCCTTGTTGGTTAGCTGCTCCATCAGTTCTTTGTAGTTCAAACACTGCTTGATCACATCCTTTATTCACGTATTTGAGGACATATTTGATGCTTTGGATCGAGCTGCAAATTTCTACGTTAATGTGAGCGTTGAACTGCTGAAGGAGGACCTTGTTGTACGGAACAATCCACTGGTTTGTTATTTCTTGATTAACATACCGACCATTTCTACGTTAATGTGAGCGTTGAACTGCTGAAGGAGGACCTTGTTGTACGGAACAATCCACTGGTTTGTTATTTCTTGATTAACATACCGACCATTTCTCTTCATCCTTATTGTACCAGTCTGGCCTCCATCTTCTGGTTTTCTTCGCCTGTACTTGGGGTAAGAGTCTTGGCCTTGCTCGGTACACTGAAGAAATTCTTTTGGGTATTTTTTGGAACATTTGTTGTCAATCATACATGGACAATTTGGATTAAATGGTCCACAAGGTCCATGCACCATATGTGCCATCACTTTAGCATGAAGATCAGATATGCAGAGATCCATTTTTTTCTGGTAGAAGTTTGTCCTCTGGGGCCTGCCAGGTGAGGATGTGTGCATGCGGCAGTCCTCTTTTTTGATATTCAATACTGTACAGGAAAGCCCTCAACCTGCCAAATCCTCCCTTTTTAATAAATTCAAGTAACTTTTTTAGCTTCTGCCTGAAAACCCTGGCAACAATATCTGGACGATCCTGAGGGTCTTGCCCTTGAAGACAATTTTCTGTAATTTCTGTCCACTTTGGATTTGTTGTGAACGTGATGAAGAGGTCGGCTCGGCCCATTCGCCGAACATATGCCATGGCATCACTTTGACGCTCAAACATGTATCGAGGGCCTCCTGTATAAGTTGCCGGAAGTACAACTCGTTGACCAAACTGTTCTGGATTCCCATCCTCCCTAAGAATTGAATCTCTCAAGTTGCTATAATTGTCAGCTCTCAGGGTCTGTTGCTCACGCCTCAGGAACTGTAAACGTTCTGTTTCAATCTTGCAGTACACATCCACCAGCCATTGTTGAAATAGCCTTCGGTACCAGAGAAAATAGTTTCCAGGCCGAGTCATTAAATGGTATGAATAAAATTGCTGTTGGGTAACTTTTCGCCCATTGGATGCCTTCATGTAGATGTTGTAAGATGGAGAACCATAGGGGTACATTAACGGGTACATTAAAGTATCGTAGAGGGGATGTAGTTCGGAGATCCATTTTAATGTATCATTTCTAAAACGCAAGACAATATCCCGGTTAGCTGTTGGTTCATTCCCCATTAATATTCCAATCTCATACGTTGTTGTTGGAGCATTGAATCGCCGTGGATGCTCTTCTTGCGGCCTTCGGTCTTCCCTTATGACAACTTTATGTTCTATCAAGTGTTCTTCTTCAATCCTCTCCTTTGTTGTTTTCAGCTGACAAATAAAGCTGTTGTTCTCATGTAAAAATTCAGTCAGACTTTGGAGAATGTCTCTATTGAGTCTACTGTCACGTCCCCGATTATGTAGTTCCTCTTCCAGACTATCCAAGAAGTAGACTTGAATAAACTTTGCTGTTTCATCTTCAGGTGGTAAAAGACTCCCAATCTGGTGGCAAACCTGGCCTCGAATTCTAAAAGAAGGATTCCACCCATGTACTGCTGCAATTTTGTGACCAAATGATGTCACTGCAAAACAATTGTTATAACTGCGTAGATTTTGCAGAAAATCTTTAGAGATGGGACCATTGCCGGAGAGCAAATCTTGAAGCAACTGAGGCAGTGGTAGAAAGCTATCAAGCACAACTTTGCCAGAAGAACAACAACAACCAGGGGTTTCTCCTTTAAATTTTACAGCTGAGCAATGTTGACATACTTTGTCCATTTTTCCTATATCAGCTGTAGTGAGAGAGTCATTTTTGTTGTAGAGCAATCCTTTTCTATTGCAGTGTTCTATTTCATGGTGTCTCAAAGCAGTCATTCGTTGTCTAGCTGCCTCGTTTTCTGTCAATTGCTGGGGCAAAGTCATACTCTCTCTCCATGCAGCCTCTCGTTGTTGCCCTTGGTATAGGCGAAAGCTTCGTTGGGTTTCCGATTCATTCTAATGTCGTTGAGCCACTCTCAACTGACCTTGTGTACGTCTACTTACCTCATATAATTCATTCGATCGTAATATTGCTTCTCTTTCCAGTGCATATCTTTGCCTTTCTTGAATTTCATCTTGTGATGAATTTAACCGCCTTACAGCATGTCTAGTTCTGTTAGCTTCACGTTGGGTTTCTCTTTCCAAATCTGACAGTCTTGCTCTCCTTTCTCTTTGACGTATCCTGTTAAGTTCTAGACGTCTTTCTCTATCTGAATTGTTTGCATTGGAGCGAATTGCAGCAACTCTTAGTCTATTAGCTTCCAATCTTTCCATTCTTTCTTCCTCACTTTCGTTTCTACTTCGTTTGGGTGGCATAATTTCGGTTTTAAACGGAATTGTTTAACGATATTAATGATTGTAAATTAATTAAGCGTAAAGGAAATGTATACTAACTGAAATGGACGAACTATAAATAATATTTCTGAATAGTACAATTATAAACAATTATATTGTACCTATTGAATTTAGGAAAACTCGTCCCGGGAAAACTCGTCTCGGGAAAACTCGTCTCGGGAAAACTCGTCTCCGGAAAACTCGTCTCGGGAAAACTCGTCCCCTTTCGCTAGGTAGGAAAACTGGTCCCTTATTGAATAAATATCGATTGAAAACACATTTTATGATCGTTCTTGAAGGAGATATTGTTTTTTAAAATAAACTATAGCCCCCCCATAATATTTTTTAAAAAATATTTTTACTTGTTTAATGTTTTTTTTTTTTTTTTTTTTTTTTTTTTTTTAAATAAAATCGATTTTCTAAGTGTCCGTTTTCTACCTAACTGGCTAAGTTCTTAGTGGTTTAACTTATTTTAAAGCGTTTATTATGTTCATACAAAGTTAATTACAAATTTTTTTTGTTCTTATTTTAACGATGTTTTTTGGAGTCATAAAAACAATAAAAAAAACAAAACCCAAAAATTAAAAAACAGGGAGCGATTCGATTCTTCGTTACGCTTTTGGTTTTGTTTTTTAATTATGATAGTTTTTTGTTGTTATGTTTTTGTTTTCTGTCATACCAAATGCACTCATGCGTTATTTAAAATTATGATTTTATCAATTATCAACATTTATTGTCGTCCTGTCAAATTTTGCAAAAATTAACTAATAAATTAAAAGCGAAATATTTTTTTGGCGCGAGATGCCATGTGTGCTAACAATCTCTCGTTAACTCATTTTTAATTTTTTAAATTTTTACTTCAAAATTCTAAAATCAATCATTAAGAGAGAAAGTAATCACTAAATAAATTTATTAATCAATTTTATTGAAAACTCCGCTATCGTTTATCAAGAATCTTTTTAATTTCATTTTTTGTTGGTTGTTTTTCGAAGGGAGGTTTTATCCCCCCCCCTCTCTCTCTAAATTATATTTTAAAAAATATTAAAATTTATTATTTTCTTTTTAAAACCAAATCTCCCTCAGTAATTTCTTTAATTTTCTATTTTTTTTAGCGATTATCAAGACCCCCTCGTTCTCCCGTAACACTCGACCGACATGTTTTTTGTTTGTTTTCTGTTTTTTTTTTTTTCTTTACCAAATAAACGATTCAAAATAAATTAAATAAACAACATAGTCGGCGAGGTAGAAAAATCGATTTTACCCTTTTATAAGCAACAGTATATAAGTAAATTATTTTCATATTAATATAAAAAAAAATATGCGGTCTCGTTTATGAACATAATAAACGCTTTTATTAAAAACACAAAAAAACATTAAACAAGTAAAAATATTTTTTTTTAAATATTGGGGGGGGGGCTATAGTTTATTTTAAAAAACAATATCTCCTTCAAGAACGATCATAAAATGTGTTTTCAATCGATATTTATTCAATAAGGGACCAGTTTTCCTACCTAGCGAAAGGGGACGAGTTTTCCCGAGACGAGTTTTCCGGAGACGAGTTTTCCCGAGACGAGTTTTCCCGGGACGAGTTTTCCCGGCACCTACCTATTTACTATGCCTTCCCACGGGACAGAGTTAGACACCAGGGTCGTTTTTTAACGTGGAGAAAAGGTACAAAAATAAAAATTGTCTCAGTCGTGAAGGATTTCTCCTCCACCGAAAGAGAACAAGAAAATGAAGTGCAGCATCTGAGGAACAGATACTACACTTTGATCTTGACCAAAAGGAATGAATAAAAGCGACCTACGTGTGACTCATTACTTCCGGGTGTAAACGTCACAGTCTAAAAGTAATAATTAAAAAAAAAAAGTAAATGTAAAATAAATGTGATACCAACTTAGGTTAACTAAGTAAACAGTACAATTAAAACAGTTCTATTAAAACAAATAATTACTAAGATCTAGGTAATTGTTAGTCTCATTGTTATGGTTTTAAAGAAAAAAATGTGTAAAAAAAGTTCTGCTTTTGTGAGTACGTGTATTTCTTTTAAATTACATAACCTTTTTATTTTATTATTTATATCTCTTTTAAATTTATAAACCGGATTAAAGAAAGCACTAAGTTTAAATAAGACTGGAAATAACTAATTCAATATATAAATAGAAAAATGAAATAAATATAAGCTTTAAGTCTTAAGATAGTAATAATCAAAATGTAATAAATTATTTGTAGTTCAAATCTATGATAAGACAGGCTTTCGAAATAGGCTCGACCAGAAAGATTAAATTGGAACGAAATTATAATCTCCGTGCCATTTTCAAAACAACCCCACAAAAGTAACGGTATCCTGCAGTTGGTTAAATGACAATGATTGTAAGAAAAATGTAAAAGAAAATGCGCTTATCTGTTTATTTTGACCTGTTTTATTTAATTAAAAAAAATTTGGCTATAACTGGAAGAGAGCGTTATGTTTTGGGGGTTGTTTAAAAAATAGAATGGAAATAAAGTTAGTTCCGTTTTAATTGTCTTTAATTGCGGCAAGAAGCGCTAACAAAATCGAAAAATCACTGTTTACATTCGAAATGTTAACTTTTATAGGTTTACAGGTTTGCTGACAAGGCTGGGGGTGTTTAATACAATTATTTTACTAAATTGATTTTTTTCATTTAAAAATAAAATTATTTCTTTTTTAAAATTACGATAGTTGAATTGTATTCTTTCAATTATATTGGCAAGTAAAATATAAACGATTAAAACGGAACGAAATTGAAATTTCCATTACATTTTCAATACAATCCCAAAACATAAAGCTTTGCTCGCCAATGAATTGTTTTGATAATATACGTAAAGTGAAATAAATCGAATATAAAATTAAATGAAAATATATTAAATAATTAAATGTTAAATAGATTTTGTAAATAGTACAGTTGAAATGATTAGAATATTTCCAATATGTAATAAGGTCGAGGTAATTAGTTAAAGAGATTTAATATAATGTGATATGCAAATGAGCATAAGTCATTCGATATGGGGGTGGTTTGTAGACTAGTATATAAAGAAATTAGGCAAAGATTCTTATGTCTCCTATAACAGAAACATCCTAAAATGGGTTCTAATGTTTCTCTACCAGGAGAGATCTACCCTCTTACCTCCTTTATATTTCGTTGATGATGGAGAGCTGTACACACAGACAGAAACACACGAACCCTATTACTTTATAAAAATATATATATATATATATATATATATATATATATTAAGGATACATATTATTACTTGTAAATTATGAATCAGTTTCAAGAGGAGAATGTTGATGATAACGATTAATAATTAATTATTTATCTTTATCATCAATATTAATATAGCTCTAGGATAAATATACCTTATTATATATCTACACTACTATGAGTAATGTTCCTTTAAAGTAATATTACATTAAATCAAACTTTGCTCTTCTAGACTTCCGACCTAATTCCTTCTCCCCCCTCTCTCTCTCTCTCTCTCTCTCTATATATATATATATATATATATATATAATTACATACACATAATAGTGTTTCATATTTCTGTAATCATTAATGCAGGAAATTATGATCGCCACTGGTCGTTAGATTCGAACCTCATAACAAAACCATCTCTGTCTTTATTAGCAAGGAACAAACCACAGGGCCATCGTCAACCATAAGAATATTCAAATGAAATTAAACAGTAATAAAATATATAAACGTTATACAAGAACAGTGATTGAGCGTGGAAGTTGTCACAATCTTGCACGCAGACCAAATGACTGGCTATTTCATTTCAACAGACAGACTCTAAATGTTAAGAAATTTACTTCTTAAAGAGACGGAAACAATTATAAATTTAAATGAATAATAATTATAAATAATTATTTTTATCCTTAAGGATACTCGTTTTTTTATCCTTCCGGAATCATCAGTGCAGGAAGTTATGATTGGATTTGGTCGCGGGATTCGACTCGCAACGAAGCCATCTCTGTCTATTAGCAAGGACCAAACCAAAGGGCCACCGTCAACCACAACGATATTCAAATGAAATTTAACGTTCATAAAGGAATAGACCTTATATAAGAACGATCTACGGTGATCGAGCGACTAAACTATATGCATAGTATACGGCATAATTATGTTTGACCCACCGGTTCCCGTCACATCACCGAAGATAAGCAACGATGAGCCTAGGCATTACTAAATGGGTGACCATTTGGGACGTTCAGGTGCTGTATGTGCTTTCCGCTTATCTCGGCATTGCTTCGAGTCGTCCTGGACTTCTCCTTGCCACTGAACTCAAGCAGTGCCGATTCATGAGAGGTGTGGTTGGCTATTGTGCAACCCTTACCACATAATTACACGCCCAGCTGTCCCTAAGGGGTCGACGTTTGACTTTCGAGACTGAACGGAGGTATAACATAACTTATATACATAGTCATTCACGGAAACAGAAAATTTTTGCTCTGACCCAGATGCGGCAGTGCCGATTCAGGAGAGGTGTGATTGGGGATTGTGCAACCCTGGCCACATAATTACACGCGCAGTTGTCCCTAAAGGGGTCATCGTTTTACTTTCGAGACTGAACGGAGGTATAACATATATACATAGTCATTCACGGAAACAGAAAATTTTTGCTCTGACCCAGATGCCGCACTATAGGCATGCTTAGATAAAACCTCGACAGTTTCTTCAATAGTCAAATATTGTAACTGCTATACTCTCACACAAGCCACGTATAAGATGAAATTATTTATATAAACAATGTTAACAGCTTAAGAATGATGTAATTCGTTTTCTGAAAAAGCTTTGCATTATCGTTAATAGTAGCTAACAATTTCACCTATCACACTGCTCAGAAAGGGAACAAGAAATGAAAGATCTATACAGAAAGACGTGGTAAAATGGAAGAAAGAAACGAAAGATATTATGGGATCTGGTTAAGAAAAAACAAGGTCATCGGGTTTCACGTGGTCAAAGAGGTAGGAAAAACGAAAGGGGAAGTTGAGGTCATAGATAACCCACAAGGGAGAAGGAATAGACCATTGTCTACAAGACATATAAAAAAAAGAAAAAGAATATCTATCACAAGACGCAGACATGAGTGCAAGCACATGCGAAATGCGAAGACAAATATTAGGTAAAAAAACAAAAACGACCGAAAACAACAACATTCAATATACAAGTCAAAAAGAAAAACCCTGATGAATTTGGTTGGACGATAAAAAAAAAAAAAATGGTTACGAGTGATCGGCTCCTTGGAGAAAGGACTGTCAGAGATGAAATGGCCGACTGAAGAATCGGGAGAAGTGAAAGGCGACTTCGGGCAGATAATATCGCAATGGCTTCAAGTGATACAAGAGACAATCGTTACATCTGCAAGTAGATAATTGTTTCGCAAGATTTTTGAGATGCCATCGTTTCGCGTGCAGTTATCTCAACTTTAATGGGATCACATCAGTCGCATGGGAAAAAATACTTGACCTGCATAGATCAATGCAAGAGAATGGGTATTTCACACATACACACGCGCGCGCACACTCACACACGCACGCACATACACAAATATATATATATATATGTATGTATGTATGTATCGATGTTAAGAAAGACTTGTTTTGTATATGTATATATATATATTCATATATATATAGATATATGTAATAAGTATTCTCTAACATTGATAAATTCATATCGAGCACACACACATACATACATACATATATATATATATATATATATATATATATATATATATATATATATATATATATATATATACTAGCAAAAGTACCCGTCGTTGACTGGGTTCAAAAATAGCCTACAGAAAATGGACTCTGATTTATGAAAGTATGATAGGTTATGAAAAGGAAGGGTTGTAAAGCGTTAGCTGCGAATTTGGGGGTATCAAAACCAAAGCAACATATGATGAAAGTAAAAATAAAATAGATAAACCGCATAATTTATTATACCATACCTGTTCACACTGAAACACTTATCACAACATTCTGTGGATCTATATTAAACACCTTGTTAAACTTTTGTGACATATTTCCATTCTATGGAGGTCAGGCGCGAACGAACACCCAATAATTTTATTATACCATATTTCTTCAAACTGAAACATAATTATCAAAGTATACTCACGCAGATAGATATGAAAAGTCTTTATTAGAGTTTGTGCCTATTTCCATTCTATGGAGGCCAGGTTCGAACGCAGACCCCACAATTTTATTATACCATCCCTATTTAAGTTAAAACATCCTTATCAAAGTATTATTATGTACATCTATATCAAAAACACTTGTAAACTTTTTTTTAAGTTTTAATTTTTTTATTTTCATACTTTGTGGACCACGCGCGAACGCAGACTCCACATTTTAATGAATCATAATTATGCCAGATCAAACATACCCATTCCTGTGTCTCGATACATCTTATATCATTATATGTGATCAGTTTTCTATAGTCGCCAACTATATAGGAGCCTATTCGTGACCAGACACACACACAGACGTTCAGCCTTATATTATAGATATATGCAGGGCAAGTGTATATATATATATATATATATATATATATATATATATATATATATATATATATAAGATCTACAAATATATATATAAATACGCTGAAGAGTCTAACAATCTACACAGACATACACATATATATATGTATGTATGTGTGTGTGTGTGTGTGTGTGTGTGTGTGTGTGTGTGTGTGTGTGTACGTTTTGTTGTTGATTTTTAAACGATATTATCGTTAGCGTCTCCACTTTGGAGATCGCGTTTCTTTTTAATCAACAAGAAAATCTATGTAAATATATAAACGATAAAAACTAAACAGTAAAATTGTCTATGACTTCATGGCGTAATGGATTTAGACGCCGGGCTGCAATAAGTAAAGTCCGGGGTTCGATTCCTAATAACAGTCAAGTTGTGTTGAAATGGGGTAGGACCTAGAAACATGTATGTACGTAGATTACTCTTTCGTATATATGTATATATATATATATATATATATATATATATATATATATATATATATATATATATATATATATATACGCGGAAGGGAACAGATACCAGTAATTGGGGGAACAACGTAAATAAGTTTGAAAATAATATTTATTAAAGGAAAAGGCTAGAATTGAATTCAGTAATCAAAAGTTAAAAGCGAATACATATTGCAATTTAGATGTGATTTTAGGAATGTAGTGTATAGCCATTATAGTAGAAATAATTAAAAAATAAAGGTCAGTTAAGAATAATAGACAATGGATTGAGGAATTTTCTCCGTGTTGTGGAGACATATGTAATATATAGAATCCACGTGAGGGACTCTCACATGGTTGACCACGTTTTGACGTTACAAAGAAAGATGAATTCAATATAGTCAGTTAAGTGTGTTCGAAATGAGTGAGTTCAATGGTAGTTGAGTTCGGAACAGTCAGAAGAGGAGAGTTAACTAAGCCATTTCGGACGCTAAAGAAATGTAAACAAGACGTCGTATTTTTGAAAGGCTTTCGAATACATCATCATCATAATCATAATCATCATCATAACCAGCTGGAATAAATGTCATAACGTAATTTGTAAGTCTTTGTCTTGTTATCATTTCAACCTGAAAGGTAATGTGTGTTTGTGATTCGTATTTGTAAAATGAACTTTGTATGAAACGCCCTTCTAAAGTATAAACTGTCTGCTCCCCTCCTCCAAAGTGTTAACGGTATCGTCATCATAAATAATGAATCTCCTTTGTGGTAAAATGTCTACGTCTCTCTTTATATTTCTTCACCTATTATAAATATGAACTGTGTCTAATCGATCTATCTATATATCTATAAAAGTGAAATTTGAAATACAGGGTACTGAGATTTGGGAAAATCTGTGATCGGTTTTTGGCCAGAAATTTTGCGATTAAGGGATCAAAGTCCAACGATTTAACCTTTAAGAACTCTACAAAACGCCTCCGACAATGTTGGGTCTACACACTTGAAATTTTAGATATAGGTTTCTTGGACATGGGTCTAACTTAATAACTTAATTTAAGCCCAAAACAATAAATTTTAAGGGGTCATAATAGGGGTCAAAGTTTTAAAAAAATTGACCTCTGCGGTCTCTTCCAAATTAATCAGATAATTTCTGGTCTAAATATTTGAAATTTGACATAAAGGGTATTCAGAGATAGGGCAAGCTTTTTCATCGGTTTGGGTCGACAAATTTTAGTTACCAATATATAAATGTATGTATATATTTTCTGTATGCATGTCTGCCTTAAACTTAAAGGCGACGGAATTTACCAAGATCAGTATTGTTTTACAGATCGATCTTTCATACGACAAATATCGAAAAATTGGCTAAAAACATTAATATCTTCCCCTTCAACTAGGCACTTTTCTACAGGGGGGCGCTTTTTTCGTCGATATTTTTTATAGTTATCCTCTCCTTTAGATTGTATAGCCTTAATTTTTAAAAAAAAATGTCGCTTTCGGTTTGGCAGTGGTCGTAACAGTATAAACGTTGTTTTACCCCGTTCTTTTTCTCCTTTGCGGTACGGGTTCGAGCCTGCCTTCCTACTACCATTTTGTTTTTTGCTCAACATACGTATCCAAACACCCGGACAACGCCGAGTTGAAATGCTAGTATATCTATAAAAGTGAACGTGTCTGTGTGTCTGTCTGTCTATGTACATTTCCTTACGCAATAATTCTGTCAATTGTTAGCCTACAGACTCGAAATTTGATATACAGGGTACTGAGATTTGGGAAAATCTACGTGATTGTGTTGTCGGCCCGAAATTTTGCTGTTAAGGAGTGAAAGTTCAACGATTCGACCTTTGAGAACTCTACCACACTCCTCCGACAATTTTGGATCCAAACACTTGAAAGTTTATATATAGGTTCCATGGACATGGATCTAACTTAATAATAGGATTTGAGCCCAAAACATCTAATGTTAAGGGGGTCATAATAGGGGTCAAAGTTGTAAAACTTGACCGTTTTTTTTTCTGTTTTCTTTTTTTTTTTGGCTCAGCATACACCCCCAAACACCCGGGCAACACCGGTCATCAATGCTAGTATATATATAAAAGTGAACGTGTCTGTGTATCTGTCTGTGTGTCTGTCTGTGTGTCTGCCTGTTTACATTTCCTTACGCAATAACTCTGTCAATTTTAAATCTACAGATTCGAAATTTGATATACAGGGTACTGAGATTTGGGAAAATCTATGTGATCGGTTTTCGGACAGAAATTTTGCTGTTAAGGGATTAAAGTTCAACGATTTGACTCAACCACACTCCCCGAAAATTTTTGGTCTAAACACTTGAAATTTTAGATCTAGATTCCTTGGACATGGATCTAACTTAATAACTTAATAGGAGGTCAAAACCATAAATGTAAAGGGGTCATAAAAGGGGTCACATTTTTTTTAAATTAACCGTTTTTTTTTGTTTTTTTTATCAGCGTACACCTCACACCCGGGCAACGCCGGGCACCCTTGCTAGTATATCTATAAAAGAGACAATGTCTGTCTGTCTTTTCTCTACGGACGTTAAGGAAGGCCATTATACGGAAAGGCATTACTTTAGATATTCACACTTTTTAATATATGCATATGCACATAACCTTATAAACAGTTCAAAGCCGGGCGGAACTGCTAGTCTCTATATCTATAAAAGTGAACATATCTGTGTTTCTGTGTGTCTCTCTGTGTACATTTTCCTACACAATAACTCTGTCAATTTTTAGCCTACAGACTGGAAATTTGATATACAGGGTACTCAGATTTGGGAAAATCTACGTGATTGGTTTTCGGCCAGAATGTGGCTGGTAAGGAGTCAAAGTTCAACGATTCGACCTTTGAGAACTCTACCACACTTCTCCCACAATTTTAGGTCCAAACACTTGAAGTTATATATATAGGTTCCCTGGTGAGGGATCTAACATAATGACTTGATTTGAGCTTAAAACAATAAATTTTAAGGGGACAAAATGAGGTCAAGTTTTAAAAAATTTACCTTTTTTTTGTAATTTTTTTTGTAGGGGCTCAGCATACAAGTCCAAACACCCGGACAGTGCCGGGCACCAATCCTAGTATATATATATATATATATATATATATATATATATATATATATATATATATATATATATATATAAAAGTGAACGTGTCTGTGTGTCTGTGTTCATTTCCCTATGCAATAACTCTCTCAATTTTAAGTCTACATACTCGTAATTTGATATACAGGATACTGAGATTTGGGAAAATCTTTTTGATCCGTTTCCAGCTAAAAATTTTGCTGTAAAGGGGTCAAAGTTCAACTTTTTAAATCACTACCAATCTCCTCCGCAAATTTTGGGTCTAAACACTTGAAATTTTAGATATAGGTTCCTTGGACATGGATGTTACTTGATTTGAGGCCAAAACAATAACTGTTAAGGGGTCAAAGTTAAAAAAAAATCACCTCTGCAGTCTCCTTCAAATTACTCAGACAATTTCTGGTCTAATCATTTGAATTTTTACATAACGTTATTCAGAGATAGGGCAAGCTTTTTCATCGGTTTGGGTCAAAATTTTTAGTTACCATTATATCAATGTATGTATGTATGTATGTATGTATGTATGTATGTATGTTTGCATGTCTGCCTAAAAAGGCGACGGATTTTATAAAGATCAGTATCGTTTTAAAGTTCAACCTTTCAGACGACATATATCGAAAAATTGGCTAAAAACATTAATATCTTCACCTTTAACCAGGCACTTTTCTACAGGTGGGGGTCGTTTTTTCGCCGATATGTTTGAAAGTCATCCTCTCCTTTAATCTAAAAGAGAGGATGTCTAGCCTTAATTTAAACCGACGTCAATTCCGGTTTGCCGGTGGTTGTAACCACAAAGATGTCAGGTTTTTCCTCTTTCTTTTCCTCCTTCGTGGTATGAGTTCGAGTCTGCCTTCCTACTACCACTTTTTTTTTTGGGCTCAACACACCCATCCAAACACCCGGGCAACGCCGGGCTGAAATGCTAGTCTATTATAAATGTCCCGTTCTGTGTACCCTGTTACTATATATATATATATATATATATATATATATATATATATATTAGTATTTCAACCCGGCGTTGCCCGGGTGTTTTGTTGCGCAAAAAATAAGCGGGCAATTTTCTTAACTTTGACCCCTATTATGATCCTTTAAAATTTATTGTTTGGGGCTCAAATCAAGTTATAAAGTTAGATGCATGTCCAAGGTACCTATATCTAAAATTTCAAGTGTTTAGACTCAAAATTGGCGGAGGAGTTTGGTAGACTTCTCAAAGGTCAAATCGTTGAACGTTGACCCCCTTAACAGAAAATTTTCTGGCCGAAAACCGATCACAAAGATTTCCCCAAATCTCAGTAATCTGTATATCAAATTTCGAATCTTTAGACTAAAAATTGACAACATAGGGAAATGCACACACACACACACACGCACACACACACAGCCACACATGCACGATCACTTATATATATATATATATATATATATATATATATATATATATATATATATATTGCTCCAAACACCTGGGCAACGCCGGGCACTCAGGCTAGTATATATATATATATATATATATATATATATATATATATATATATATATATATACTAGCATGGGTGCCCGGCGTTGCCCAGGTGTTTGGAGCAGTATGCTGAGCAAAAAAAACAAAAAAAAACACGGTCGATTTTTTTTTAACTTGACCCCTATTATGACCCCTTAACATTTATTGTTTTGGGCTTAAATAAAGTTATTAAGTTAGATCCATGTCCAAGATACCTATATCTAAAATTTCAACTGTGTAGATCTAAAATTGCCAGAGGAGTTTGGTAGAGTTCTCAAAGGTCAAATCGTTGAACTTTGACCCTTTAACAGCTTAATTTCTGGTTGAAAACCGATCACAGATTTTCCCAAATCTCAGTACACTGTATATCAAATTGCGAGTCTGTAGGCTAAAATTTGACAGAGTTATTGCGTAGGGAAATGTACACCGACAGACACACAGAAAGAGACACAGACACGTTCACTTTCATAGATATACTAGCATTTAGGCCCGGCGTTGCCAGGGGGTTTGGATGTGTATGCTGAGCAAAAAAAAGCGGATATTTTTTTAAAATTTGACAGAGTTATTGCGTAGGAAAATGTACACAGACACACAGACAGACAGACAGACACACAGACACAGACACTTTCACTTTTATAAATATATAGACTAGCATGGGTGCTCGGCGTTGCCTGGGTGTTTGGGGGTGTATGCTGAGTAAAAAAAAATTTTTTTTAAACGGTAAGTTTTTTTAAACTTTGACCCCTATTAATAATATTAATAATGCTATTAATATTAATACAATAAATTTATTGTTTTGGGCTCAAATCACGTTATTAATTTAAATCCATCCCAAGGAACTGATATCTAAAATTTCAAGTCTTTAGACCCCAAATTGTCGGAGAAGTTTGGTAGAGTTCTCAAAAGTCAAATCGTACAACTTTGACGCCTTAACAGACAAATTTCTGGCCGAACACCGATCACATAGATTTTTCCAAATCTCAGTACCCTGTATATCACATTTTGAGTCTGCAGACTAAAAATTGACAGAGTTATTGCGTAGGGAAATGTACACAGACACACAGACAGAGAGATAGGCAGGCAGACACACAGACACGTTCACTTTTATAGATATATAAAAATAATAAATAGACTAATAGATTAAACAAAAATACATACGTATACATGATTTTTTATGGAAACAATTTTTTGTTTACTGTAAAGATTTTACGCAAATATTATGCAAGTATGAATCATGTAGAATATCTGCATGAATATAATTACACGTAATAGTGAAGTCTAGATGATTATCCCATAAGAAAACCGAAAAAAACTAATAGGGAATTAATTAAAATGAATGTTAAAAGGATACGTGAATTAGTTACATCTTTTGCTAGTGTATGCATTTCCACAACCCATATATAAGAAAATTGTATTTTTTTTTAAATAGATAGAAAAGGGTTGTTTTTTTTATATGAATATCAATACACACGAAAGAAAAGATATATATATATATATATATATATATACTAGCATTTCAGCCCGACGTTGCCCGGGTGTTTGGAGGTGTATGTTGAGAATAAAAGAAAAATTGGCGAATGTTAAGGGGTCAAAATATGGGTCAAAGCTTTTAAAAATTGACCTCTGCGATCTCTACCAAATTACTCGGACTATTTTTGGTCTAAACATTTGAAATTTTACATAAAGGGTATTCAGCGATAAAGCAAGCTTTTTAATAGGTTTGGGTCGAATATTTTTAGTTACCAATATATAAACGTATGTATGTATGTTTGCATCTCTGTCTAAAACTTTCGACAAAGACGAGGGATTTTTACAAAATCAGTATCGTTTTGAAGTGCAACCTTTCAGACGACAAATATCGAAAAATTGGCTAAAACAGGGGGTTCGCTTTTTTCGCCGATATTTTTTGAAGTCATCCTCTCCTAGCGATTGTCTAACCTTAATTAAGACCTCCGTCACTTCCGGTTGGCGGTGGTCGTAACAGCAAAGACGTCACGTTTTTTCGCCGTTCTTTTCCCCCTTCGGTGTACGAGTTCGAGCCTGCCTTCCTACTTACCACATACATATATACACACACAAGCATACACACATATACATACGAACACGCACTCACACGCACACACACATACATACATATATATATATATATATATATATATATATATATATATATATATATATATATATATATATATATATATATAAATCCGATAGTATGAAGATATTAAAACTTAAAACGTGTAGGTTTTTGAAAGAACGTTTTCTAGAGAGGAAAAATAAAATATTTTCCTCGCCTCACCGTGCATATCCATTCAAAAGAAAATGTTTTTTGGTTATTCTGTGTTAATACAGGACCTATAGCCATAAAGTAGTCTCAGATTTTTATTAAGGCATGAAATACACACACACACACACACACACACACACACAGACACATATATATATATATATATATATATATATATATATATTTATATATAGCCCAAACAAGCCATGACAGTCAACAAACCGAAAGAAAAAAAAAAACAAATCATATATATATATATATATATATATATATATGTATGTGTGTGTGTGTGTGTGTGTGTGTGTGTGTGTAAACCGAGTATCTTTAAATAAAATAAAAAGCTTTATATGACCAAGAATTAATTCTATTAGATACGCGCATACCTTCTCATACATGCAGGATATCCAACAAGTTTTGGAAGAGTTGAAATTCTTCGTAATTTTACCATTAATGATAATATTTTTCTCTATTTCAGATATTTTGCAGATAATATTTGGAAATTAATTATGGCTTTAAAAAACATACGCCAATTGTGAAAGTGTTTTACCATAATCGGTGGTTAATTTTTTTTTTTTACTTAAAGAGTTTATCGAGAAGCCCAAGTCACAACACAATTCGAGACATTGTACGCCGATTTGAAGATCAATGGGCTGTACTTGTAAGAATAGAAGGAAACCATCACGTACGAAATAAGGGAGTTAACTCCCAATTCAGATTCTGCAAATTTGTCATAAATAAAGTTTCTGAAAGAGCACAAATAAAAGAAACTCGTTTCAATCTCCTTTCATGAGGTTAACCTAACGACATCAAAATGCTTTTGTAATCTAAGAAATAAACAATCTGATGGAGCTAGATCAAGGGAATATGGAGGATGAGACAAGATTTCCCAACCAAATTCTCCTAGGAGATCGTTGTTTAGTAGAGCTATGTGAGGATAAGCATTATCACGATGGAAGACGACTCCTTCCTATTGATTTAAGAAATGTCGTTTTGGGGGTCGACATGGATGAGAATATGGCAGTAATATTTCCCTATATTTTAGTCAGATTGTGTAAAAATTACAGAAAGATATCATCAAAAATAAATACCCTATTCAGGTTCAAAATCCTTCAGTTACTTTTTGGACAGCTGTATACGCTTAAAATTAATTAGGTTAAATAATTAATTAAAATGCAATGGCTCTAAATGATCACATACAGAAAATACTAAACAGTTATGGTATGCGTTCACTTTTAAGAGAAAATCCGGAAATGGGACGTTTCGGCGTAGCCGATTCGGCTCAGCAGATTTCCACGGCGTGGCCGATTCGGCGGAAGGACAATTTCTAAAAGTTTAGAAAAACAATCACTTCACCTAATTTTAAGAAAAGTCATGTTTTTACAAAACTCTTTTTGGTTGCAATTACGTCGAAGCCGCCAATCAATGTGTAGAGTAAGAACTAGGAATGCATCATCCTATCATGTGAAAATTTATAGATGTCTTTAAGAATATTCACAGGGGGCGTGATGCATTTCTCTAAACATTAATACTGCATATTCCCTTCCACAAAAACTACAAAAAGATATTAAAATGCTGATGAACGGAGAAAAGAGTGGAAGTTTAATCACTGGACCAATTTATTTCCTAAAAATTGTGGCAAATAACTACGAAATAAATAATAAACTTTAATAAGCTTAAAAACAACATTTCTAGCTAAAGCTTTAAAAAGAACTCTTTTCACTAAATGTTTTTCTTTATTTTTGAGTTTTTAAAATTGACTGAAAAATAAAGTGTATACTTTTTATTCATTTTAAGTACTATTTGTTCATGTTTTAAGAAAAGTTTAAAGCTTAGAAATATAAAAATCCTTACGGTCTGTTGGACATTTTAAAATATTTTTTTCGAGAAAGGAAACACTATCTTAAAAACAATATCAATAATAAATTCAAATAGTGTTAGAAAATATAATATTTAACGAGTCTTTTTCTTTTTTTTTTCTTAATTAAAACAGTTTAGCGCGTGTTAAATTTTAAAATAGTTTGAAAATAACCGTATTTAAATTTCATTTTTTAAATTCAGACAATCGTTTCTTTTAATAACGCTTACCTCAATTTTATTCAAAGAAAAAATATCCGTTTACTAAAATAATTTTTTAAATATAAACAAAACTTTGGCTATAACGACGAAGCGCTAATTTGACGCCGAATCGTCCCCCTGCCAAATCGACCGCACGATACGGTTAAGCCGAAACGGCGACGCCGTATCGGCTTAGCCGAATCGGACACGCCAAAACATACTAAACCCAGAAAATTGATGTAACTTTGAGAATGTTTATGAGTGCAACTGTAAAGAAAGATTTCTGCAATTCTCAACCACAAGTTTACTTAGTCGGCACTGCTTAATTTCAGTGCAGGGAGAAATACCAGACGACTAGGAACAATGTCGAAGTTAGCAGGGAGCACATACAACACCTGGTATTCCCAAATGGCCACCCATTTAAATAGTATCCAGGCTCATCGTCGCTAGACAACAATGATCTAATGCAAACAGGTGTGTCAGCGTAAGTATTCTGTATACACATGAACATTATGGAGATAGCAAACCTGTGATGACAATTCGGTTGATTAAACACGCATTTAGATCAGCAATTATCGGTGAAAAATATAGCCCAGGTGTCGGCAACCTACGGTACGCGTGCCATACGTGGTACGCCAATCAATTTTCAATGGCACACCGAACTCTTAGCTCCCAAGTTCCGATATAGCTGAGAATATAGAATTGGATCGCCTATTATGAGAATAACTTTAAAAAAATTCAATTCTATTCTTTTTGAGCGGTGCTGAAGTTTTGTTTCGTGATTTACAAAATAAAGACAGTATACTCTCTCTCTCTCTCTCTCTCTCTCTCTCTCTCTCTCTCTCTCTCTCTCTCTCTCTCTCTCTCTCTCTCTAATTAGAGAAATAGCAGTTTCTGCAAGATCATTTGAGAGGCGCATATCTGACTTGGCTGAAAATGTAACAACTAAACAAACAACTGGATTCAAGCAATCCCACGTATTTAGTGTCGCCCTTGATGAAAGCACTGATGTAAACGATGCGTCTCGCTTAGCTGTGGTTGCAAGATATCACGAGAATAACCACATTTATGAAGAGTTATGTTGTTTATTACCCCTTCGTGGTACAACCAAAGCAGCAGATATTTTGTGTGCATTTACTGGTTATTTTTCTAAACAAATTATTTTGCGTAACAACCGATGGTGCTGCTGCAATGATTGGCAAGTGGAAAGGATGTGTAAAACTTCTTGAAAATCATGTTCGATGCAAACTGTGAAGTTTTCATTGTATTATACATCAGGAGGGCTTATATGCAAAGACCTCATTTTTTAATTTGGTGTCTGTGATGAAAACTGTTGTTGAGATAATGAACTTTCTTATTTCTCACTCTTTATTGGTTTACAGGCAATTCAAATATCTTCTACAAGAAAGTGTTTGTTGTCCTGAGGCTACTATAAAGTGATTACTGGCAAATGGAGGTTGTAGTCCGAAAATTGCCGCGAAGTTCGTTGGAGCAGACTGAAACAAAGGGATTCACTAACGACACAAAACAGGATATAGAAAAAGTATTAATTATTAAAACAATAAAATTTACAAGTTTTGCAAAACTTATTGTGTTTGCGGCTTTAGAGAAAGTCCAACTATTAAGTTCTTTTATGAATTTTAAGAATTAGACGGCTCTTGTAATGTTCGTATATTATTTTAGGAGAGGAATTTTCCTACCTGTTGCTTCATGGACGAGCTGTGGTTAAAAGAGGAAGAGACTATTGTTCTAAAAGCGAACCCAGTAAACGGTGGTCCCTGATTGGTTAATTAGACAGACCCTATTTTTAGATTGTTAGTGTATTAAAGGGAGGTAAGTGGGAATGATAAACCCCTTTTTTTATAATTAGGGCGTTTCTTGATAAAAAACAGAAACCATTTTCTCAACTGAATGATGAAAGCTGGTTGTTAAAGTTAATGTTTATGACCGGCATAAACACACATTTAAATGAGCTTAATTTGAAATCACAAGGACATGGTTAAACAGTCCTTGATCTTTTCAGCTATTGGAAAACATTTAAAATGAAACTTGACATTTTTACACGTGACACCAACATCAAAGCATTTAAGTACTTTTCAAATGTGAAAAATCATGCAAATCAATTTGAAGTGAACATAGATGAGCTTCAGGAGTACATTGAAGCACTCACAGCAGAATTTGATGAAGGAGGCCAGGACTTCTACATTTATGAATCCTTATTTTCATGCCTTATAAAGCCTGACATTCTTGATTTAACAAACGCCCAACTGAAACTTTTTATCTCGATGGACAGTGATGATTTTGAAATGCAACAGGTTGATTTTAGGTCTTCAGAAATATGGACATTAAAATCTGCTGAACTAAGAAAGTCTCTGGCAGATGAAAATTTGAAAAGTCTGGTGCTATTTTGAACTGTTGGACTTCTCTCCCAAGCTCATCCATCTGTGGTCCTGGATATGACCTTAAACTATATCCAATGGTGAGGCCCCAGATTGCGGGCTTTGTGGAGTGAGTAGCCACCCTTTAATTGCCATTGCTCCCAGATCCACTCTGACCCGGAGTGGTAGTACCTGTTAGGGTCCCAACTATGGGTTAAATAGAAACTGACTTGAAAACAACAAATATATTCTATTAAAAAAATTTTCTTCAAAATCTTTGGATTCGTCATTAAATAATCTGAAAAGGGTTGATATGCCGTAAAACAAAAACAACCAACCAATCATCATTCATCTGTTTGAAGAAATTTGCTTTAGCTCTTCTATCGGCTTTTGGTTCAACTTATTCTTGTGAGCAAATTTTCTCTCACATGAAAGCAGTGTTGTTTCCATACCGAAGTTGTCTAACGCCTGAATATTCAGAAAATTGTATAAAGCTCAAAGTTACCAAGCATGTTCCCGACGTTGAGGAAGTAGCAAAGAGCATGCAAGGACAAGGGTCTCATTAATAATAAAAAATTTACAAAAACTTTTAAGAAGCTATTATTTTTTTCACATTATTTATAACCTTTGATATTATTGTATATTTTATAAAATAAAATACACTGATTGCTATAAAATATGAATGTTGGCACACTGAATAATCTGAAACCCTAAGTCGGCACACAGTTAGCAAAAGGTTGCCAACCCATGGTATAGCCCGTCACGCCACACTTTAACGATAAAAAGAGCCGCACGTTCATGTAATTAACTAATATATAATAGACTTGCTTCTATTCACACATAATGTTCTCTCAACGATAAATAATAAGTTCGACCTCAGAAGATCTCATATATCTATGCTCATGAAATATATTTTCATTGTTTATTCATTTGTTTATTGTTAATTTTTTTAGGCAGCACGAAACAGACACACACGCGCGTGCGCACACACACATACATGCACGCAAACACACACACACACACACACACATATATATATATAGAGAGAGAGAGATCCTGAATCGGCACTGTTTGAGTCCAGTGGCACGGAGAAGACCAGGACTACTGGAAACAATGCCGAGATAAGCGGAGAGCACGTAGAGCGTCTGCTAGTCCCAAATGGTAATCCATTTAGTACTGACCAGGTTCAACATTGCTTAACTTCGGTGATCCAGCGGGAACCGGTGTGTCAACGTGATTATGATGTATATTGTAATGACTTTACTTCAGAAAAACAGAAAAGCTTACTTTTGTATATATACATATATATATATATATATATATATATATATATATATATACATACATATATATATATGTATATATACTTCGGAATAGTTTTTTTATTTGACAATCAGTGGTTATGTAAACGTGAGATTGTAGGTTTACAAAATATTACTGGCAGTAATATTCTATAAGTTATCCCAAGTAAACAAGAATTGCTCGATATGCAAGATAGAGCAAATAAATTAAAATTGTAAATCAATGAATTTCAAAAAACTCTCATTGAAATGAAATGAAGTGGTTGAGTTTCATATCAAAGAATTTTTATTATTCTAAGCAAGACAAAGAATGCTTTAGAAATTTTTTTTCTCAAGCATTCTTTGTCTTGCTTAGAATAATAAAAATTCTTTGATATGAAACTCAACCACTTCATTTCATTTCAATGAGAGTTTTTTGAAATTCATTGATTTACAATTTTAATATATATATATATATATATATATATATATATATATATATATATATATATATATATATATATATAATTATTCATAGAATAATTATTTTTAATAACTAATGTTTCATCTTTTCGGTAATCATCAGAACAGGGTGCTACGGTTACCGCAAGTTGGGAGGTTTGAACAGGGCCACGGAGACATATTTGACTCAGTTTGCAAGGATCGAACCGGTCGGCCAACGTTAATAAGAAATAAGAAATATAGTGTGTCCGTGTAACTGAACCAGCGCTGGAGTTTATCGCCTATAAATTTAGGTCGTAGTATTTTTTTTAATTTATTTTTAACGATAAATTAATTGGTATGAGTTCGCTGCCGTAGTTAGTTTCATTGTTTCCTCTGTTATACATACGCATAATAATCCCGCGTACAATGGTGTTATATATATATATATATATATATATATATATATATATATATATATATATATATATATATATATATATATATATATATATTTACACATATATATATATATTTACACATATATATACATACATATATATATATATTTACATATATATAATTATATATATTTACATATATACATATATATATATTTACACACATATATATATATTAACACACATATATATATATATTTAGACACACACACACACACACATATATATATATATATATATATATATATATATATATATATATAGAGAGAGAGAGAGAGAGAGAGAGAGAAGTGGGGGAGTCGTATGTGTGATTGCAGATTTCTGACTTTTGGAAGTGAGCTAAACCTCAATGCAAAATGTTATTTTAAGGCCTTGCTCTTCGACGAAGCTAAAAATGTATTTGTTTAACTATTTTTTTTCTTTCTATTCCTCTTTCCAGCGACATTGTCGTTTCCTCATTCCGACTTTCCGCCATTTTGTGTGGTTATTAAAACGTCACCAGGCATTGACAGCTGCTGTCTTGGAGACCTCTGCATTTGCTGATTGGAACCTTGACTCGCAGAGACAGCTTGGGTTGGCTACGTCCCTCCCTCCCGGGGGACTTCCTTTACTGCCATTTTACAATGATTAGCGTCATTCTCTTCTCTTTTCCTTATAAAAACCGTATCTTGCTTTTTTTGGTTTTGTTGTTGTTTTTGCTTTGTTTTAAAAAAAAATGGCTTATTTTATTGTCTAAAGCCATTCTCATTTAACGTTTCTCTCTGTGCCTGTCGGTGTTAGAGATGTCCGTGTTTGGTGGCTGGCAGCCGGGTTTTTATATTCAAATGACATTAGTGCTTGACGGTGTTATATTCCCTGTTCTCGCGGCCGTTCGTCTGTCTTTCGTTGGCGCGGTCATCATTTATTCAAATGCTGCTTTCAAACGCGTCCGATTTGCTACTGAAAGACTCCGTCTGATTTCCAGAGTCAATTTACTTGTAAGAGAAAGGAAAAATAGGAGAATAAAAAATAAAGTGAATAGAAAATATTTGCTGTAAAATACACACATTTAGAAACATGCTAGGAAAAGACCAATATCTATATTCCTCTGAGGCAGTCTGTCTACCTGTCTGTTCCACTTATTCTCGAAAGCTACTAAGCCGATCGGGCTGAATGGTTTTATGCATCTTAAGTGTAGCGAACTAAGTGCTATGGTATCTATTCAATGTACAGTTAGAGATTACAAGGGATTAGTTACCCCTATACCAATATTTAGGAAATTATTTTCAGGAACTACTGGTCAGATCTGTCTGAAGTTTTTATATAGATATTTGTTATAGTAAGCTGCAGTGAACTATCAATTATGGTATCCGTTCGATTTACAGTTAGGTATTAATAAGGATTGGGCATTACTATAACTGCATTTACTATAGACGTTTTCTCAGAAACTGTGAGGCTGACCTGGTTTAATTTTGTATTGTCTTTTACTATTATATTGTATATGCAATATTGTTGCATATTTAATACGTACATTGGACACACAACAACAACATTGTTCCGCTATCTTACTATGCATCTAACCAACACCACATATCAACATTTACAGAGAGTGCATAACTATCTCCTCCAAACTAAGACAAATCCTTGTAGATAACACTAAAATAGTTCGGTATGAAATCAATATAAAAGAGTCAAGGAATTCTCGAGGCAATTTATATAAGAACGCAGCACCCTACTATTAGCAACATCGCATTCGAGACCAGTAGCAACATATTAAAATGCCTGGCGTAGCGCGGAACTGCCGCGCTCTGGTTCATGGACCTTTAGACTTTAGAGCTAAGATTTTTAATCGACTTAGTTTTAACCGAATTGTAATCGACTTTTTAACCCGCAATAACTGCTTACAATTTATTGTGGATTTTATTTTTCATACTTTTCTACCTTTCTTTTTTTACTCTAGTCACATCATCAGTTCCACCTGAAGATGATTCGTAGTCGAATCGAAAGCGCCCGTGATTCTTCTGGAGCTTTTATCCGTTGTATTCAATAATCTTTGCTTAAATATATACATATATATATATGTGTGTGTGTGTGTGTGTGTGTGTGTGTGTGTGTTATACGTGTATGTATGTGTTTGTGTGGATTCCAATCTACTTTCATAGAGCGTAATGTAGGAATAATACGAAAATATTGTAAACAAGATACATAGAAACATATCTGCTCTTCAAAGATCCCCTCTTAGCTACAATCATACCCGGCATTTTGGTCAAGATCAAAGTGTAGTATCTGTTCCGGCAGATACTGCAAGCTATGACTAGCAAAGACCAGATGTGGGGGCAACCCCACATGCCTGACCTTTAACCAGCTCCCATTTCCCACCTCTCGGGAGTTGGTCCCCTTTTTCCCTTCCCCCTCCCTTCACTCCTCACATTAAAAATTGGCCTTGTGCCTAATTTGCTCGGTGGGGGAGCAAATAAATACCATCTGTTCCGGCAGATGCTGCAAGCTATGACTAGCTATGACTAGCTATGACTAGCAAAGACCAGCTGTGGGGGCAACCCCACATGCCTGACCATTAACCAGCTCCCATTTCCCACCTCTCGGGAGCTGGTCCCCTTTTTCCCTCCCCCTCCCTTCACTCCTCACATTAAAAATCGGCCTTGTGCCTAATTTGCTCGGTGGGGGAGCAAATAAATACCATCTGTTCTTCAGATGCTGCACTTCTATTTCTTGTTCTCTTTCAGTGGAGAAGAAATCCTTCACGACTGAGACAATTTTTATTTTTGTACCTTTTCTCCAGGTTAAAAAACGACCCTGGTGTCTAACTCTGTCCCGTGGGGAGTCATAGTAAATAGGTACAATCATACCCGGCCACCAGGTGGTAATGATCATCAACGTCCGGACTATAAAACGTTTTGTTGAGACATCTAACCAATTTCTTCAAATATATGGTGATCGATGTAAGCTGAACAACTAATAATCGCGTCGCCGGGGTTGTTGGTCCCTAATTAAAACACGGTGGTTGTTTTATTGAGCAATGTCTTATGCCGCTATCTATATGGGTGTAAAAATGGGTAATGCGGTCTAGATTTAGTTCCGTGCGAAAGAAAAAAAAATAACGGGGTGCAAGTTCACCGTGGAAATTTCGATACTTTTGAGTTTTGTGTAATTTAAAGAATAAGAAGTACACACAAATTTTTAAGGGAAATTGCTCCAGACAAGGTATTAAACCGCTTGATGTAAGGAGCTAACAAGATAATTACAGCAAAGACAAGCACTGCATATGTATATATATATATATATATATATATATATATATATATATGTGTGTGTGTGTGTGTGTGTGTGTGTGCGTGTGTGTGTGTGTGTGAAGAGAGAGAGAACTTGAGCTATTTCAGCTATAATCGAAACCGAAACCAAAACTTAAGAAGATTTCTTGATAAAATTATTTATTACAATAAATAGATTACTGTAGTGCCATCAGCTATAATAGAAACCGACACCAAAACTTATGAAGAATTATTGGTAAAATTATTTATTACAATGAATGGAAGTACAAAACAATTAAACGACAGTCACTCGGAAGTAAGTGTGACGCACAAAATAAATAACACAGCCTATCCTATAAATGTATAGATGTTCTATATGAAAGGAATTAATATAGAAATAAAATAGAAGAAGATTGAAAGGGGGCGGACGGGCGTAGAAGTATAACAATATTAACTAAAATAAGGGTAAACTAAGTTTAAATCTTTGGTGAATTTTAAAGGGATTTGTTAGAGTAGAGGGGTCCAACTCCCATTTTTAAATTTAAATAAAGAAATATAAAATATGCGATAGGAAAGAAAGTAATTTAGAAATAGAATACAGAGAGATTGCAAGAGAGGGAGAGGTTGGTAGAGAGGCAGTGATACAAATATAATAATAATCGAAATAGACAGCTATAAAGTATTTCTAAATCTTAAAATCACATTAGTGCGAGACGCAATAATTCTGATTGCAATCAAGCCAACGAAAACAAAGCCAATGGTCAAATGTCATACGCGCGTTTTCTTTTCTTTTAACCGTCATCAACGACGACAATGTTTTCAAATATTCATTCGCTTCGTTCGGACGTAGCATTCATGAACATTAAAGCTGACATCAATGGCGGACATTTAACTTCCGACTAACGTGCATTTCGACAGAGAAATCTGTCTCTCAGTACGAAATCTTATTAAAATCGACTAGCTGTTCCTACCCGGAATTGCCCGGGAATAAAAAAAATTGCTATAACAAAAAAAATAGAAATGAAACCAAACTCGATTATACTTGCTCGATGATGACACATACACTAGTTAACATTTGTGTAACATAGTGCAGATGAGCGCGTGGGAACGTATCAGCAGCAGCGGAGGATAGCTGGCTTGCGAAAAGATTAGAAGCAGCAGCCGAAAACGCGTATATGCAAATTAGGAAGTGTGCGCGAGAAGGAAAGGAAAAAAGGAGGAAAAGGCACCTCGTGCTCGGGGCAAAAGGAAAATCGACGTTGAAGAAATATATATATATATATATGTGTGTGTGTGTGTGTGTGTGTGTGTGTGTGTATGTGTGTGTGTGTGTGTGATATTGTGTGTGTGCATAAAAGAGATAGAAGGCTATCACAATGCGAGGAATGGAATGTCATCGGTGTTGAGGGGGAAAGTCGAAAAAAATTAACAATTTGCAAATCAATAAGTATATACATATATGTGTATATATACAGATATTTATTTGTGTTAAGTATAAATGTCTTACTTGTAGAGGTCTATTTTATGTGACAATTTTCATTATATATTTCGGGATATCTCCTTTTCCAAATGATAGATGCAACGGATTTATTCAAAGCATGTTGGATGGAAGAGTGAAAAAGGGTGAAGTACATAACTATGTAGGGTACTGCAAAAAATATAGGAGGAGGTGTTTGTGTATAGTGTGATTTGAGTTATTATATATATATATATATATATATATATATATATATATATATATATATATATATATATATACTTCAGAATAAAATTATCCAACTATCAGCTGGTATGGAAGCCTGTGATTATAAGATTTACAAGATATTACTGGCAGTAATATTCTATAAGTATTATCTCACCTAAATAAAAATTGTTCGATATACAAGATAGAGCAAATAAATCAAATTATATATATATATATATATATATATATATATATTAGGGTAGGTCGATTTTGGAAGTTTCAATAATGCTACATATAGAAAGTTGTAAAATAATGTCAATAATCACCACAAGAAATATTTTTCTTCAAAATTTAATATTTATTTGAGCATTCCACTTTAAATACTGAATAAATCGCGATACTTATCACAATATCGGTGTTAAGGGAAATATGTGCGGCTTAAATAAAATCCGTGTTTTAACAAAAAATGAAATCATACAAGACACTTAATAATAAATATATTTACGTTTACTATATCAATTTTTTCATAAATTAAATGAAAATATTAAAATTACAAAGAAATAAAAATACTATAATAATTTAATATACAAATATCTATTTACATATAACGTTTCATTAATACGGTTAATATTACACTATTCACCGGTCGAAGTTACTTCCCCTTGGCAATTGTTATTCACCTCGTGGCTTTGTTTACGCATTTAATTATAACGAATATCTCTTGTTTTTTTTTCCAATTAAACAAAAAACATTCTTTAACTATTAAAGAATATAACATTTTTTCAATATTTTGATTTGTTTATGTTTAAAGTTAGTGCTTAATCATTAAAAAGCTTGTTTACTTCCCCCGGCAATTGTTCTTCGTCTCGTGTTTTTTTTTTGTTTTTTTTTTTAGGCGTTTTATTATAACGATGATCTCTGTTTTTTTTTCCAATTAAACAAAAAAAACATTCTTTACCTATTAAAGAATATAACATTCTTTACCTATTAAAGAATATAACATTCTTTAACTATTAAAGAATATAACATTTTTCAATATTCTGATTTGTTTATATTTTTAAAGTCAGTGTATAAACATTAAAAAGCTTTTTTACGTGCTGAACTCCAAAAGAATTCTACTTTTAAGGTAAGTGTAAACAAAACATTACTTTTTAAGATTAATGTATTTCTTTCAAATTTATTAATTTATTTAATATATTTTTGCATTTTAATTTTTTCGAATACATTTATTTTTAGGTGCCTTATTTAAAATGCCCAGGAAATCTGCAATTTCAGCAACTCGCAGTAAAAATGTTATGAAATTTGGAGGTCCACCTGCACCATTAAATAAAACGGAGCCTCCAATTTACCGACAAGTTATTCAGTATTGTTACTATTTAATGAATACTTATCCTCACCTTTCAAATTTTGCTATTAATAAATTAATAACAAAGGATGTAATGGATATATGGAAGGCAGTTAATCCACGTTTACCTCTGTTAACAGAACTGACTGTTTTAAAGAAGGTGAATATCTTATGTTTCGAGAAAGCCAAACAAATAAATCGAAGATCTCTCCCTGCTTCGAAAGTGAAAAATTTGACGGAAAAACTGGATGTATTATTTGACATTTCATCCTGTTGTTGCGAATTACCTGTTCTACCTTGTGAGGATTATCGAGTAAAATGCAACAAAGAAAATTGCTGCAGTAAGCACATTATTTGCACTTGCCCTTTTCAAAAAAAGGTAAAGTTATTTTCTATTTTTGTTTTGAAATGTCTTTCTGAGTCAACCTTATATCGAAATTTATTTCCAAATATTATTTAAATATTTAAACAAATTTTTCCTCTTTAATTGTCATGCATATTTTCATGTTAATCTGTTTAGTTATATTAAAATATAATATAAATATATTCTAATTCTACAGGTTCCAGTTGAGGATCGGGAATATTTAAAGGATCAGAGGTGCAAAATAGGGCCTAAGGGTACTTTTCAACTTGGTCCCATCGATAAATGTGCTATTAAGAAAAGTAAAAAGGAACAAAAAAGATTAAGAAAAAAATTACCAACACCAACAGCTTCAACATCAAATCTCCAGGATACTGTTTCTGTTCCTTCCTCCCCATCTTTCCCACAAACGGATGAAAAAGGGCCTTATAGCCTTACTAAATTTCCCCGATATGCCCTTGAATTAGTCAGAGGGGACATATCTTCTAATGTTGGAGCCAGCCTGGCTAATGCTTTGCTTTTGGATTTGAAGGCTATGGGTCTTCTGATACATAATATTAATATAAAAAATATTATTATTGATAAATGCAAAATTGACAGAGCAAAAGCCAAAGTGAAAGAAACAGCTCAACAAAAGCATGAAGAAAGTGTGGGGAACCTCATCTGTATTGGAGTTGACGGGAGACTTGATAAGGACACGTTAAAATATAAAGAAGTTGTCGATGAAAATGGACTAAAGTCTGTGAAAAAAACTAAGAGCCCCGAACGGCATTTGACTTTTACAAAGGAGACACCATCTGAAAGTCATTACCTGACTCATAGAATTTTACCTAAAACTGGTGCAACAGGTGCTGTTCATGCAGATAAAGTGCTGGATGTTCTAAAGGAATTCAATAGTGAAAGCTCAATAAAGGCCATCCTTGTTGATAATACTAATGCCAACACAGGTTGTGAAGGTGGACTGGTATCAATTTTAGAAAAGAAATTAAAAAAAAATCTACATACAATTGGTTGCTCTTTGCATCAAAATGAACTGCCCTTCAGAGCCCTTTTTAAAAACCTAGATGGCTGTGCAAAAGGCCCTACAACCTTCAGTGACCCCCTGGGGAAATTATGCTCAAATGATTATCATGATTTACCCCAAATAGCATTTTCCTTGATTAGCAGTCCTCTGGATTCAATTGTAAAAATTGATCAAATAAATGATCTCAGCTGTGATCAAAGACTTTTGTTTGAATACACAGTAGGCATTTCTAGAGGCCAAGTTGACCCTAGATATGCTTCCTGGAAAATTGGCCCTTTAAACCAAGCAAGGTGGTTAACTTTGGCCATCAGGCTCATGTGTTTATGGACTCGTGGCACATACCCACAAAGACTCACAACAAAACTGCAGAGTCTTGTAAATTTTGTTGTAAATGTGTATGCGACTTGCTGGTTTGAAATTAAAAGATATAATAAATTACACAACCAGCAAGTGAACATTTTTAATATGATCCAGAGGATTAAAAAGCAGCCTGGTGAAATCCAAAAGATCACATTAAGAAACATTCAATGGAATGCATTTTGTTTACTGCCCGAAAACTTTTTATATTCCATGCTCAAATCTGAGGAAGTTGAAGTAAGAGAAGAAGCTTTAAAAAGAATTCTGGCCATTAGGTAAGTAAATATTTAGTCATATCACCGATTTAATTATTTATTTTAATCTATAGAATCATTTTATCTATTTTCATCATAATTATTAAAGCAGTGAAGATTAGAATTTTTTAATAATTCAATTATTTAATTTTTATATTCTTTCAGGAATGCAGAACCAACCGGGAAACGATTGAAAAGAATCCCGATTATAAATTTTGATGCTACTCATTGGACAGGGTTAATAAATTTAACTTCATGTGGAATTTATGAACCAGCAATGACGGAGGAATTTTCTGATTCCGAACTTCGTGATTGTTTAATAAATGGAACTAAAGTGGATTTGCCAGATTTGCCTTCACATTCTCAGGGTGTGGAACGGGCAGTCAAATTAACAACAGAAGCTTCACTGAGTGTTTATGGTTATGAGGCAAGGCATAAACAAATAATAGGAAAATTATTGAGTCAAAAGTTGAGACCGTCATTTTTGTCGAAAGGCTCATATATAGAGCAGTTTGACTCTATTTACTAAGCTTTATCAAAATAGTGTTTGTGTATCCTTATTTGTTTGTATGTTATATTTTCACTTGTAAAAGTAAATTAATTTTTAACCTATTCAAATATTACAGGTTAATTCATTATGTTAAATGGCAGTTAAAACAAATACTGAAAATGGGGGGGGGTAGATTTTCAATTTCAAGATTATCATTTTGTTTTTATTCATATCATTTTTATATAATAAAAGGACATTTTGTGATGTAAATAGTAAAATTATTTGTGATGTAAATAGTAAAATTATTTGTTTTTTCACACAATAATTCAAGCGAAATTATGCAGAAAACAAGAATTTTCTGTATTTCGTTGTTTAGGATCTTTGATGCCAAATGCTCAAAAAACCGCTGAAGCATTTGATCTAATTTTTTGTATGAGTACTTAATATAGTAATATACAACTTTCGGTGTATACCTCTTTTTAAAATTTTAAAAAAATTGAAAAATCGACCTACCCTAATATATATATACATAGATATACCACCTATTTTATCACAATTTTATAAGTTCAAAATCTCAGCAATTTTTGGTCAGAATTTAACAAATGAAGGCTCGTTGGAAAAGTAATGACTAGAATTTGTAGTAAATGATATTCGTACTTAAGGTCGCACATTCCGGGGATTGTCCATCATCCAGCGCCTATTTTTGGGCCGGCATGTGGTCGGAGAGAGGAGAAACGAGTCCAGGTAAAATGAACATCAAGCAGCTAGAGAAAGTTACGTCTTTTTTTAGAAAAGAAAATGTTCCAACTCGAATCAGTTATTTATTTTTTTCCTTGGTTCGTTTGTTCCTGCGAGGCGAAGCGCGTTACATTTATATGAGAGAGTAAGTAAATCCGATGAATGTATGTGAACGTTAGTTTTATTGGAAACAAAGATGCATATAATCAGAATTGCTCTCGTGGTTGCAGTTAAAAGTAAAGGAAATACAGAACGAAGATAAATTATAAAAACATCATAGATTTTGGGTCAAGAAGCGTTTTTATATTTATAAAAATCAAATTTTACGACTAAGCGGGCCATAGTGTTTTATTCGGCCATGAGGAAAACTGATGAAATAAAGAGGACACAACTACAAGTGTCAAAATCAGTCTTATGTTCAATACAGTTTTGTAGTAACATCGCTAAAAATCGTAAACAAAAAACAACTTACTTGATCAAATTACGTGATTTTTAGAATATGACATCGTCTGTCTGTGACAATTAAGTAAATGATTTTTGTAATGTTTTTAATAGGTGTAATTCTGAAACAAATAGAAATTATGCTTTCAAAGACAAGAAAAATGTTCAATACATTTTTATGTCTACCCCCCCCCCGCTTTAATTTTATTTATTTATTTGGGGGGGTTATCCAAAAACACGTCGCTTAGTTCACCAAAATATTGTTTTTAATGTTTTTATATTATTTAGAGTTAATTTCATTAAAGTGCTAACAGCTGAGAGACGGCAGGCATTGGTTCACATGATGATCGATAACCTCCTATATTTTTTTTTTTAGTTTCGTCTTTATTTTACATTTTTCAGCAGATGATTAAAGAATAGACCCTAATCTAACAGATTATAAAAATTTTTTTTAAATAATGAAAATGTCAATATTTTAGTATTTGGAGGGGTACTCAGTTTCTAATGCAACGTTCTACTAAATCGATAACCAATTTTCGAGCATTCGACGTTTTCGCGAACTTCGCCTATTTTTAATAGTTTGGCCATTTTTTTTTTAAATTTCCCTTTCTCCAATTATTTTATATACATAATTATGGTTATGTTTAAGTTTCGTCACCCGATATTTACAAAGGTTTTGCTTGGATGATTTTTTTTTTCGAATCTTTTTTTTTAAATACGCATTCTTCAAGTTTCGTCACCCGATATTTTATCATCTAAGGCCAATGAGTATGTACCAGAATACTAACTAAAGATTTACCTTTAAAAAGATGATTTTTACATGTATTCAGGTCTGTGTTCCGTATTGTTCTCAGTGGTCGCCAAGTTTGTTTTCGCATTCAATTTTTGCACGCCCCCAAAAATGAATGCGCAACGGAAAACAAATATGCCGAGCAGAGAAAACAATAGAGAATACAGACCCGAAGATATCTGAAATCAACTTTTTAAAAGTAATTATTCAGTTGGTTATTATTCTAGAGCACATTGACCATTTATTATTGCCCTTAGATTGGTAAATGAAAAGTCCTTTATGTGAAACTAGTCTGGGTGCCCGGCGTTGCCCGGGTGTTTGGAGGTGTGTGCTGAGCCCAAAAAAATATATATATAGAAACAAAAAAGTGGTAGTAGCGCGGAGAAGTAAAAGAACGTGAAAAAAGGTGACGCCTTTGCCGTTGCGTCTATCGCCAAACTGGAGGAAGCGAAGGCTTAAATTAAGGCTAGTCAATCGATAAGAGGGGATGACCGGATAAAACATTTGTAAATGTTGGGTGACAATCGGCCAGAGCAAATTTCAAGCGAAATAGAAAAAATGGCTAAATTGTTTTAAAAAATGCTTAATTCGCGAAATTTAGCCTAAGAATTCGAGTGGTTCTTAAATTGGTAATCGATTTGCTAGAAACATTAGAAACATAGAGCCTTCTACAGATATTAAAATATTGATTTTTTTTTTACATTTTATTTTGTAATCTGGTAGATTAGTGCCCATTCGATTATAATCTGCTTAAAAAATTGAAAATACATACGAAACTAAAAAAAAAGAAACATAAATAGGTTACCGCTCGTACACGTAAACCAAGCTCTGTCCCTTTTCCGTTATTAACACTTTTATTAAATTTATAAAATCAATACGTATATGTATATATAGATGCATACATATATGTATATATCTAATCTCTAAAAGGCTGTATGTCTGTCTGCCTCCATATTTTCAAACTCTATCTCTTCGAAACTAAAAGTCGCAGAGCGGCGCTAGGGGCTTTAAATGATTGCATTTTTTTTAAAGGGCCATCTTTTATTGGTCTTTAGCCGGTTAAAATAGCTTATAATGGCTTAAACCTGGATCAAAAATGAAAAGATCGTTAGACATTTTGTACATTCATCTATGTTTATTTTTAATTTTTAATTCTTATATGTCACGTTGGTACAGTGGTAACGTTATCAGTTTTGAATAATACTGTTTCGATTCTAGCTGATGGCACCTAATTCCTTTTTGTTGTTTTTACTTTTTAAATCACGACCCTATAATAATATATACGAGATCGGGACAAATTAAAATATCATATTTAAACGCATTTTACGCTCGGGCTAATTTATATATATATATATATATATATATATATATATATATATATTACTTGGCGGTCACGGCTTATCAAGGCCCGAAGTTCACTCGAGGATAAGGGTTACTCAATGTAAAGTGGTCGTGCAGTGATTGTTAATGGTGTAAATTGGGCGAAATTTGATTATTTATGAGGACGACCTAACAGGAACTTGTTTATATTAGATTTGTAAGTCACCATGTTGTATATAACTGGGAAGCATGCCAGCGGAACAGTGTTCTTAAGGTGGGCATTATTGGGAAAGAATCTCTGTTTATGGCATCTGGGTTTACATTTAGGCATAGATAGAGAGTGGAAACCCCCCATATATAGTGGTTTTAGGCATAGATAGAGAGTGGGAAACCACCATATATAGTGGTTTTAGCTAGTTGAGTGGGTTTTTTTGTGAAAGTTTGGCAAGCGGAGACCCTGAATTGGAGTTCAAACGACCACTTACCATAAAAATAGCGATAGAACAGAGACAGTCTGGCGACGTCTCTTCCGTGGGAAGGAGATTATTATGGAAAGAAGAAGTGAATGATAGGTTTATTTTCGACAGTCGCGCAACTCTAACTTTCCATACGTCGTCCTTTAATCCTCACATTCGTTGAGCGATGTTACTGACAAAGGGGGAATAAGTGCTGTTTCCTACGTCAGGATCTTTCTATCTTACGCTTGTTGTGGGCTAGTTTCGAACATTGATATCGTATTTTTATATCAAATGCCTAAAGCGATTTCTATTAAAATAACAAGTTAATTACTTTTATGAAAAAACGGAAATTAATGTTGGTGACTTTCAAAATGTGAGTTTAGTACATGACGCTAATTGATTAATTATAAAAAACAAATAACGATGCCATTTTTGCGTGAGGCAGAGAATAGCTTGAGATACAGTAAAAACGAACACCCGAAAAGGGTTTTTTCTCCGGAAATATCGTTATGTTATATTTCGACTGCACGAGGTGCCTTAAATAAATTTACAGATTTTTTTGTACAGAGATTTAAAATCGTCATAAACCTTTGAAAATTAAGAATCTTATTGCTATACATCTTTTGAGATAACCGATCAATTTTTATAATTTCTGGTTCAAAGGAACAGCTAAAACAGGAAGTGAAATACACCCTACTAAAGCCTGAATGTCACAACTGATAAATTTTTTAAAAATTCAATCTTGGCATGTGGAGAATTTAAAATAATGCAATAAAATTCTGTTTTCAACTTGGAATTATTGCCGCGGAAAAGTATGGATTATTTCAGTTTGTTTTGGACCATCTTGCGTGAATGCCGCATCAGTTGGTGAGGGGCATTAGATATTCCTGGAAGATATAGTCTGTGAGGGATGCTGACATGTATGGATGGAGTAAGTGAAGCCATAACACCAAAGTTGATTGTCCAAATCAAGAATTTCATAGATAAGGACCGTTTTGTGTCCATAGAGACAATTAGTGCACAGTTTGATGGACTGTACACACAATTATTCGTGATTAACTGAAGATGTGGAAGATTTACGCAAAGCTTGTCCCAAAGGTGCTCTATCCTCGTCACAAACTATTTGACAAATATAGTAGCATAGTAGCATTTCCTCACCCTTCCGGTAGTCCAAACCTTGCTCCATCTGACTTTTGACTATTTCTTAAGTTCAAGGAAAACCTTAGAGGCTGTCGTTATGAGACAATTGAGGAGATGAAAGAGGCTGTGATCATAGCTGATAGGAGATGAAAGAGGCTGTGACCATAGCTGATAGGAGATGAAAGAGGCTGTGACCATAGCTGATAGGAGATGAAAGAGGCTGTGACCATAGCTGATAGGAGATGAAAGAGGCTGTGACCATAGCTGATAGGAGATGAAAGAGGCTGTGACCATAGCTGATAGAAGATGAAAGAAGCTGTTACACGCTATGGGTACGTCCAGAAGTTGTTGGAACGGTACAAGAGTAGTTGTCATGGTTGAAACGGAGAGATTACTTCGCAGGGGACTAGAGTTTCCTGTGTGTACTATCAATGAAAGTGTCCATACGAAAAATGTCTGGAAACTTATTGAAGGTACTTTGTATACGAACGAAGTGAATATTAGCAGCAAGTCGCCGGGAAAATGGTTGGATCATTATATCACTCCAGGGGGTATTTAACTGCTGATGAAACCTCCTATCTGTATGGGAGCCAGGTACGTCCTAGGATCGAGTATTGTTGACACACCTAGGCAGGACAGGAGCTGCTCGAAGCATCCGATTCTGCCTTGACAGAGATCAAAATCGGCTTTTCTCTTCCCTGCAACCTCTTTCCCACAGAAGCGACGTTGCTAGCCTGTCTGTTCTATTATGTTTTTTTTCATGGCTAGTACTACAACTACAACTAATCTTTCTACAACTACTACCAATAAGAAAATAAATGCATATGGGCATGACAATAAAACATAATCGCAACATTTCTCCAAATTTTCCGATTTTGTAATCATGTCCATATGCATTTATTTTCTTTTAAAATTGACTAGCGAGGGGTACCCGGCGTTGCCCGGATATTTGGGGGGGGGGGTAAAAAAGTAAGTATGAGGATCGAACCCGAACCGTTGAGGCAAAGTTGTAAATTAAAGTGTGAAAAAAAAACGCGCGATGGTAACCATTGCCCCAGCGCCAGATGCTAACGGAAATACGTTTGAATTTATTTAATTACTTGGATTTAGCAGGTGTCCGTTTTAATGAGTTAATGAGGTCAAGTTAGTATTCATTTACTGCTGAACGATTTTTCCCCACCCACAAGATGTTATAGGAAAAAGACTAACCCACATGCGGCGAGCGACAAATATTGAATATTTATCTTCCCGAAATCGAGCAAATTAAATAGACAGGCGAGCTTCGTTGTTAATTGCGAGATATTACGATTTATATGTGATATAAAAAGTTTTAAAAAGTTGTGAACCGACCAACCGCTTCTCTGAAAGAAGCCTTTAGTAGACACACAGAAAAAGCGAACTCACATACATGCATTTTCGCTTTTATATGTATAGATAAGTGATTTTGCTTCTGATGAGTAAATGAGCGAAATAAATTCATTGATGGATATAATAATTAAATTAATGATTTTGTGCTACGAAACAGGTGCTCTCAAGAATCGTGCATACCAACATACTTAAAGAAATAAACGGTAAGATCGTCAACATCTTGAAATTGGGAATATAGACTTTTGTCATTTGATTGCTATATGCTCTGTAATTACATTGAGCTTCATAAATTGAAGGTGGAATACAATTGAGGAAACATATTTCCACATAAATATGTGTGGGTAACATTTTCCAGAATTTTATGAACAAAGCTTCTTTCTTAGAACTGCACGCCTGTGGAACTCTCTTCCGATTGCCTGCTTTCCAGCTGACTACAATCTGATTGTCTTCAAGTCCAACATAAACAAGTTCTTGATGAACCGTCCCCCTAAGTAATCCAATTTACAAAATTCCCACTACTTATGTTTACTACGCTATAATCACATTGACTAATGTATACCCATTAACTCTTATCCTCGAGTGGCCACCGGGCCTTGAAAAGCGGTGTTTCCTGTGTAAAAAATATTTTTTACCTATATTTATTCTTGTAAAGCTTTAAACAGAAATGATAATTTGAAATCGTGACAAGACACTAGTTTATCGCCAGTTATACCTCCCGGCAATGTTGGTACATATCTAAACCATTAAATATCCCTAAAAGTTTTGATTCGTCGTAAAATAGAACGACCACACACGTAACTAATTGTCGCTCTATCGCATCATGTCGCTTTATGTAAACTGACAGTAAAAATCGATTTACCCCGCAACCATGCGTTTGTCCGCAAAGCAACCACACGCGTCTTTCCTGTTGTGTGGTTTTAGCCTCTTGCCGTGTATAATACCCAGTTCTAGAACTGTTCTCCGATTTGGGCGTGAACTTACCTCGCGCGCATACACGTTCAACGGCGCCCGATTTTTCCGCAGCGCGCGACGCCGCCATTGCGTGCACGTGGCGTGTTCGCGCCATTTTCCCTTCGCGCTGATAGCTAATGTTTGCGGCTAGTCTCAACGATGTGGCCCATCAAATTCATATCAAAATGTAATGAAGACAGTGTTTCTCTCATTAGGAAGGTAGCTATCCGCCATTGCTCTCCGTCATCCCCTGGGGAGGTTCGAGCTCTAACGTTTTTGCATTGGAAGGGTGAGAGAAGCCGCAGAATTGAATAAAACCTAATTCGACAACTACTTTTGTAATGAATACTTTTTTTTTGTTTTAGTGTTTTGTTGGTGGTTGCCTATTCAGTCAATTGTCGAATTGCCAAGAAATGTTCTTTCTTTATTTTTTTTTCTAAGAGCTGCTGAGAGAGGACTCTGGTATGTGGGGGTTTGGAGATAGGAAGGATAAGAAGGTTGAGAAGCTAAGATAAAAATTAAGGCGTAGATTCCTTTTTGGTTTGTAAACGTGAAGATAGAAGGAACATGTCCGCGTATAAGGAAAATGGGAGAGATGTAGAAAGAACTAACATAGAAAACCGAATCGGTAAAATCTAAATATTATTTACTTGTCTGTACGTCCAGTGTCACAAAAAAAATCATCATCGCAAACATTAATGAGAAACGAATTATCTCCCTTTATAGTCGTTCTTTATCAGCTAAAAATGATTAAAACCATTTTAATTCCAAGCATCTTCAAAATAAAAACATTAAAGGCATGTCTGTTTCTTTACAGTTTCAAATTAGCTATTTTATTCTATAATAAAAAGGTAATGTTGAAAGGAGACTGCAAATGTGTTTGTTTTTATAATAGATTCTTTTTAAAAATTAAAAAAAAAATGTGCAAGTGAATTGACATCTGTTTCTTTATAATTTTTATAAAAGAATATTCAGAAACAGAAACAAAATAATCTGTTTTGTGTTGAGTTTTCATTTTAAAAAAATCAATTGTTTTTTAATCAATTCTTTTTAGTTTTAAAGGGTTAAAAGAAGAATTTGCTAAAAGGTGCTTTAAATTCGTCCTATTTGTTTTATTTTATTTTTTATTCATTTCATTTATAATGCGTTTAAAAAAAAATTCAACAACCGTGGAATTTCCACAGCTTCTTCTAGTATTTTATTATTAATTAAATTGGTAAACATTTTGGAACACCGGGTATTCTAGTTTATTGGTTTTATTTTATGGCATATTAATGCTTTTCAGATTTCTCAATACCGAATCCGGTCATTTTGTTAAAAAAAATGCTATCTTCAAACATATATTCATGGTATGTGTTTATTTGTTTTTTCACGACGTATCGACTCTTTTTAGATTATTTAATAGAAAATCTGGCCATTTTGTTAAAAGTGTTTGTTTATTAATCAAGTTCTTTATATCGTCTCATTCATGTTTGATATTTTTACAGCGTATCAAATTAACGGTGTTCAATTTTCATGCTTTCTAGAGGCGAATGCCTTATATCCCTGTTTTCAATTAAAATAACAGTCGAATTAAAATTGGAAATATTTGTTCTTCGTAAAGTTTGATATCTCAATTTCCAGAAATAGTATTTATTGTTTTTTTTTGTTTGTTTTTTTTAATTACATTTTCACCCAAAACAAGGCACATTGCCACTTTGGTGTAGGGGGCTACTATCAGGGGCAGCAACTACTGGGGCACTATGTTGGGTTTTGGGCAGCAAGATGTCGGTTCACGTTACACTTGAACTTCTGCATATCAGTACAGTTGGGGAAGCAGGAACCTAGCGGTTCTGGGGAAAGAAAGTACTGGAGTAAAAAGATCTTTTACATCTAGGGATCTCTACTGCGTCTGGGTAGGATTTAGCTGCCTGTGGGGTTTGTCGAGGCTGTCTACGTCGTGGGGGCACAAGTGTCTGCAGTTCGTCAGGGAATTCACCATTAAAATACTTGTAGAACAAGCAAAGGGATGCAACGTTTCGTCGATGGAACAGAGGCTGAAGCTTAGATGCCAGTTTAGGGCCTATCAGATTGGCGACTCTCTTTTGAACCTTATCTAGAAGCGAGAGACTAGCAGCAGATGCACCGGCCCAAATGTAACAGCAATAGTCCATACATGGGCGAATGGTGGCCTTATAGAGGTACAGGATACTTTCAGCTGTCAGTAGTTTTCTATCACGGTAGAGAGAGCTTACCTTCTTCGCAGCGGCCCTGGCAATGTTTTCAATGCAATTGTTCCAGCTCATGTTTCCTGTGAACGTTAGGCCAAACAGTTTGAAAGATGTACTCTCAGATAGGGAGTCACTGGCCATTGCTATTGGTGGCAGAGAAGGTTTCTTGTAATTATTGAAGGAAACCAGTTTAGTCTTCGTAGCATTGAATGTGACCATCTATTTTTGTCCCCATTCCACTACAGATTGGAGGTCATACTCTAGTATTTTTGCCATTTCTTTAGTTATGTGTTCATTTGTTTTCCTGTCATGCCTGTTATAGAGTGTGGTGTCATCAGCATATATACCCATCTCAGAGGCAGTTTTGTCGGGGAGGTCATTAATAAATATTAGGAACAATAGAGGTCCAAGGATAGAGCCTGGGGCACTCCCACATTTATATCATATTGTTTAGATGTACGATCGTCGAGGACAATTATGTTATGTATTCTTCCAGTGATACCGTATGATCTAATTTTCCTGGGGAGACCCTCATACCATACCCTGTCAAAAGCCTTAGATATATCTAGAGCTACCGCTCTGCCCTCCCCGCTTTGTCCAGTGAATGGTATATACGTTCAGAGATTACAGTGAGGATATCTGCTGTGGAACGGGCTTGTCTAAATCCATATTGTTTGTCAGTCAGAAGTTTAGCATCTGTAAGGTGACGGACTAGAGCATGGTTAATTATGGTCTCAAATATTTTGTCGAAAAGTTGGAGGAGGCTAATGGGGCGATAATTTGATGGGTCAGTTCTTTCGCCAGAATTCTTGAATACTGGTACCAGAGAAGCAGTTTTCCAACAGCCGGAAGCATGATTCATTAAGGCATTTGTTGTAGAGTTTGGAGAGAACTGGAGCTACTTCGGCTGAGCACTTTTTTAATAGAACAACTGGGATGAGATCAGGTCCACATGTTTTTGAAGTGTCAAGGTCTTTTTATGATAGCATGCACCTGAGCAGGGGTGATTTTCAGATCTTCTAGCGTGGCGTCTGTCCGCAAAGGAAAGTCGGGCAAGGGGTGGTTGGAAGGGTCCAGTGTGGGGTTTCAGGCAAACTGGCTGGCAAGCTTCGTATTTGCAGTCTTACATTTAAAAGGCGTATATTTAAAAACAGTAAAGAATCGTTTTGTTTATTTAGTAGCAAATTTTTATCCAACAATTAATTTTAGACGTAGAAAAATCGTTTTACTTGTTTAAAAGAAAATTTTTATCCAAAAATTAATTTTGGACGTAGCAATTCAAAATAGTTCATTGATATAATCTCAAATGAAACGTATGCACATTTGTAGCCAATAATATCTCTATATATAAACACGCAATGTCTCTCACGATATCTTTCTATACATAGATATATGTACATGTATGTATGTATGCATGTATGTATGTGTATATATATATATATATATATATATATATATATATATATATATATATATATATATGTTGTTTTGAAAACAGAAAAACCGAAAGAATTGCAGAGGACATCTTCAGGATATTAAAAGGAAAAATGCAAAAAAAGAAAACGATCATAGACCATACGAAAATGAAAAGTACACAGTGTTAGAATCCTACCCATATCGGGAAGTAAACTATATGGGCAGGATTCTAACAATGTTTCCTTTTCATTTTCGTATGGTCTATCATCGTTTTCTTTTTTTGCATTTTTTTTTTTTTGCATTTTTCCTTTTAATATCCTGAAAATGTCCTCTGCAATATGGACGAAACGTTGATCATTTCGCAAATTCATTCGGTTTTTCTTTTTTCAAAACAACATAACGTCAACCATCGCTGGTATTTTTATTTTATTTTTATTCATATATAAATATGTATATTCAAAGATGTATATATGTAAAGAGACGGAGATAGATTTAATTTATATATATTGAAACACCATTTGCTACATATGTGCATGCATGTTTCAGATACGATTATATAAAGAAACTGCGCATATATATACAGATTGATAGATAGATAGAGAGATTGACAGAGATGCTATGTTCATATAGACAAACATTATTTGTTAAATATATGCGCATATGTTTTTGCTGAGATTAATATAAAAGAATACAAAACAGTTTATCTGAAATTGATTTAAATTGTAAAAATAAAAAATAAAATAACAATTGATTAAAACGTTCGATTTATTTATCTAAAAGAATACATTAAGCTGACAGTTTTTTCATTTTCTTTTAATAGATGTGAATATGATAATGGACGTTCAGAACGTGACAAAACACAACTGCTTTCTCTCTCTCTCTCTCTCTCTCTCTCTCTCTCTCTCTTTCTAACAATCTCTCTATTTACCTCTCTTCCTGTCTCTATCTCTGTCTTTCTTTCTCTCTCTCTCTATCTCTCTCTCTGTATATATATATATATATATATATATATATATATATATATTGTTGTGGTGGCACCCTCTCATTTACATATGTGGATAATATTACACATAAATAGCAAGACTCGGTTAGTCTGAGTGTTTGTTAACCAGAAGCCACCGAAGGCCGAGCCGAAAGCAAATATGCTCTCCAGCCAGGACTCTCTTACTTGACAATTATTATGTAAATATACTGTAAATATACTTTTTCTAATACACTTCTTATTGATCTACCTTTGTTTTTGTTGAGTCTTCATTTGTATTGCCTTATACGTTATTTGGTTCAACCTGCAAACATAACAGTTGTCGACGGGGATGAACGTCAAATATAACAGTTTGACGAAGAAATGGAAAGAACTCACTAAAAAAAGTACAACGCAACGATTGACCTTTCTAAGGAATACAAGTTTTGACGAACGAAATAGTCCTAAAAACGGATTTCACGCTAAAGAGAAGTTCGACTCAAACGGAAAAAAATTAGTAATTCAGCGAACATTGGAAAGCGGTAAAATATTTTCATCGCTAAAAGAAAGAAACAGTTGTTTCCCAAGTTCCAAGAACAAAAAATGCATTCAGCTTAAAAAAAAACAAATAAATAAAATAACCTCGATTTATAGTATTTTATTTACTAAAATACTAGTCGAAAAAAAAGACAAACCAAAACCTCTAATTGCAGTCTCAAAAAAAATCGAATGTGGCAAAAACGGTAATTTTCTTGGAATCAATCTTGAGAAAAAACAACAAACTGTAAAAGTGAATGTTTGTTTTGTTGTAAAACGACAAACAGATTCGTATTACTAAATTAAGAAGAGCAAACGTTCAAGAAAGTAACATACGAAAAAAAAGTGAATTCCCTAATTGCTGTTCTCCGTTAGCAAAACATCAACTAAAGACTTTTTAGTGAACCAAATTTTTTCTCTTCGGTATTAAAAATACCACAGTTAAACTAAAATCAAGGAAATAATTTTTTTAACCTGAAGTTATCACTGGATAACGGATATAAGACAGTAAAACGTCACGTAAGAGGGAAAAAACCAAAAGAAAGAATTAAATGTAGTTCATACATTTTATTTTTTTAAATTGTGACTCGATTTAATTATGTGCCGGAGAATGAAAAGAATGTTGAAGCATACTATACAAGATACGAAGATGTCTTTCAACTGGACTGCAAAGGTTGGCCAAATAGCCAGAAAGTGAGCCTTTTACTCAGGAAGTTGGGTGTAGCAGAACACAGTAAATTCGTAGATTATATCTTACCTAAAAAAAAACTACGGAATTAGATTTCATGGAAGCTCTAAAATTACTAAAAAATATTCAATCCGAATATATCTCTTTTTCATAAGAGATGTTTGTGTATGAATCTAAGGAAGATGGACAACCAAGATTATTTGACATACGCATCAGTTATCAATAAAAGCTGTGATAATATAAGCTGGCGGAACTAACAGTAGAAGATTACAAATGTCTAATCTTCGCACAAGGGTTAGTTTACACTAAAAATGCAGAAATACGCAGACAAGTGTTGTCTAAGCTGGAATCTGAGCAAGATTTAACACTTCAGAAATTAGCAGAGGATTGTGAAAGGGTCATTACACTAAAAAAGAATTAAAAAAGATAGAAGAATCCGGAGTGGCATATGTAAGAAAGGTTAGAAACCCATACACACCAACCAAGAACTATACAAATAAAAGCAGTCAAAATGGAACGAGATATTCTAAATATAATAATTATAATTATAGTAAAGAATATAGCAAGCCTCTACCTAGATATAACTGTAAGAGATGCGCAGAAAGACATTGGAGATCAGATTGCCCTTATAAGAAGAAAAAATGTTACATTTGCAAGAAAGTCGGACACAAAAGCGATTGTTTGCAGATATAAAGATTTCACCAGAAAAGGAGAACAGCCAACTAAATCAAATGAAGAATTAGACAAAAATCGGTGAAAATGCATAAAAGTGGAACTATTTAAAACGCCAATAAAATTACAACTGGATTCAGGATCTGATATTTCTATAATAAACTTGAATACATGGAAAAAGTTGGGTAAACCAACGATGATGAAAACAAGTAAATCAGCTCGGACGGTAACTGGTGGTGAGATAAAATTTGAAAGAGAAGTTATCCTTCCGATAAAATTAAAAGGGATTACGAAGAAATTAAAAATGTTCATTTTGAAAAATAGCGAAAATCTGTTTGGAATAGATTTGATTGAGAAATTTGGACTATGGGATAAGCCAATCAATACACTCTGTAAAAAATTAGAATGTACTACTCCAACAACAGGAAATATAAAAGAGGACTTTCAAAAATTATTCCCTGAAGTATTCATGACTAAATTAGGTCGTTGCAATAAATTCAAGGCCTTGTTTGAACATAAAGTAAACACCAGCCCAATTTAAAAAAAAAAAAGCGAAACGTTCCGTTCGCTGGGTTGGAAAAGATTAAATAAAAAATTAGACAGATTGGAGCAGACAGGCATACTATCAAAAATAGAACCCAGCGACAGGGCAGCACCCAACGTATATGTAAAGAAAAAGAATGATGAAATCAGTGTGTGCGCAGACTTTTCGACAGGTCTAAACTCCATATTACAAGATTACCATTACCCTCTACCAGGCCCAAAGGAAATATTCACAAAGTTGAATGGTGGTAATATCTTCTCCAAGATAAACTTGAGCGACGCGTATTTACAAATACCGGTCGAGGAGAATTGCGCAAAAGTACTATGCATCAATACGCATAAGGGATTGTACGTACATGTTTAAAGGTCCATAAAATATACATAAATGGCACCTGAACCAAATAAAAAAACGCCACATTTAAGATGGTGATTATACAACAGCAGTCGAAGAGGAGGAACCATGGACATCATATACGAATCCTTTAATTCGGAATCGCCTCAATATACACTTGAGCCCCGACGATCAGGTAGAAAAAGAAAGTTAAATGAACCATTAATGTTAAATCCAAAGAGAAAAAGATATTGAAATCTGTGTGACTTCAAATCGTGGGAGGAGGGTGTTGTGGTGGCACCCACTCATTTACATATGCGGATAATATTACACATAAATAGCAAAACTCGGTTAGTCTGAGTGTGTGTATACTAGAAGCCACCGAAGGCCGAGCCGAGAGCAGATATGTTCTCCAACCAAGACTCTCTTACTTGACAACCATTATGTAAATATACTGTAAATATACTTTTCTTAATACACTTCTTATTGATCTACCTTTGTTTTGTTGAGTCTTCATTTACATTGCCTTATAAGGTATTTGGTTTAACCTGCAAACATAACAGTTGTCGACGAGGATGAACGTCAAACATGATATATATAAACCCATCTATTGTTGCCACATTTGGGCTGGTGCATCTATCAGTAGTCTTTCGTTTTGGATAAAATCCAAAAAAGAGTCTTCAATTTAATATGTTCCACTCTGTCAACTAAGCTCCAACATCTGTCCCATCGCCGCAATGATGCATCTCTATGCCTGTTTCACAAGTGTTTTAATGTAATGCGCTCTGCTCAACTTATTACCCTTGCGCCTCTTCGACGTAATTATACCCGACAAACCCGCTATGCAACAAGATCACACCCTTTCATTATTGAAGTTCCTAGGTGCCAGGAATAATAGTTTCTTCCTTTTAACTGCTAGACGTTGGAATTCCCTTCCTGATATCTGCTTCCCTGTCTGTACTAATATGCAGAAGTTTAAATGTAATGTAAACCAATATCTTGTTAACCTTTCCTATGCATGGTCCCAAATATTTTCCGCTTATGTCCAAGTTGCGATATTGAATAAATAGAAAAAAGCGAAAACATGTTGCATTAGTATCGTAGGTCCTGCAATCGCACCGGGCATACATCGATTCATAAATAGCAATAGCGACGTTTTATTAATCTGTTATTTCATTTATAACTTGAAAATTAAATAATGATATTATTTTTTTTAATTTCAAATTTTCTGATGATAGATAGAAAAAATTAATATAGGTTACATGTGTAGTTCAATGTTGGCCTGCGCATTCCAAGCTCCGCATACATATGTTTTATTTTTTCATTGCCGTTTTATCTGTTTGGTTACATATGTTTCGGATGTTGGACCATGTTTAAGATCTAAAAGCCTTGTTAGATCTTACAGAAATGGTTGTTAGTATTAGGAAGAAGTGTTTTAGAAGAAAAAAAAGAGGGATACGAGATAATAAGGGGGAGGGAGACGGGCATCGACAATATTTCACTTTTGAAAGTAAAAATACATTTGATTGTATTGTGTGTGCGTAGGTAGCAAATTCAGGTAAGCCTGGTGGAAATATATGGATATAGGGAGGTGGGGCAGAGAGAGGATGATAAAGAAAAAAGAGAGGGGGCAAGGAGAGGACGGGGGAGTTTCAATTTTAGCTGCTTTTTGCTTGTTCAGAAAGGTATATTAAGTAGATGAGAGAGATGGAGAGAGAGAGGAAGAGAGGGAGAGAGAGAGAGGTAAAGGGTTAGTGTAGATGGTATGTGTTGTACAAGTAAAGGGTTTCATTTAAAATTTTCGTAGTCGCTATAAGTCGGCTTGTTCATTTCAGTTGATAATGGGTGGTTTTTAGATAGTTAACGCTAACGCACGCGCAAATACGCATACGTACATGCACATACATATGTACATTTCTACAGATCCATATACAGACACATACGCACATATACATATAAACAATTTATATGCAGACATACATACACATGCATAAAACTCTTATACACATATACATACTCACATATATACATAAACATATATACACAGATAGATATATATATATATCGTTAATTTCATATATATATATATATATATATATATATATATATATATATATATATGAGGTGGGCTTCTAACATGGTGCTTTTGGCGGTGGTTATGTTTAACTTTATTTTCAGTCTTAAATGTACTGTTGAGACAAGCATATACATGCATATAAACTCAGATATAGCTGTCCCCGTATACATACTTTCAGCTATGCATACCCATAGATACACACATATATAGACATTAACACCCAGATGTACGCAAACACATACACGTGCACATAGATATAGATATACCAATATACACTCATGCACATACACACGACCCATGAGCACATACATTCATACAAGCGCATATAGAAACATATACATAAACACACATAAGGATATATATATATATATTATATATATATATATATACATAGACCCAGTCATGCCCGCACATACATATATATATATATATACATATGAATATACATATACAGATCTCCAGTGAGATGTAGATGTACATATACATACACACATACGTGCATACACACATATTCACCCATATACACGTATATACAATTATACAAATATACATATTCATAAAGATATGAATATACACACATGCTAAGTAATTAAAGTAAAGTTCGGGTAGAAAAACAAATAAACAAATAAAGGATAAATAATTAAGCGGGTGTAGATAATAATGCGAGCTTAGGTAGATGTATGTGGAAAAAACATATTGCTGGTTTAATATTTAGGGGTCTGTATTGATTTGCTTTGCTTATTTGATAGGGATTAATTTATAGTGTCTAGGAAAAATTTTTACTGAGGTCTAAAAGTTTAAAGGTTAAAGATTAAGTTCATATATATAGGATGTGGGCTCCTAACATGGTGATTTGGGCAGTGGTTATGCTTAATTTTATTTTTAGTGTTAAATGTATTGTGGATATAGGCATATATACAAATACAAACACATACATGCATATAAATCCAGATATAGCTACACCTGCATACATACGTTCACTGATGCATATATATATATATATATACACATATACATCCAGACGCACGCATACACGTACATGCGCACGTAGACATAGATATACAAATACATATTCATGTATATACACACGACCCATGAGCACATATATCCATGCACGCCTATATAGACAGATATACATTAACACACATATATATGATTGGATATATACATAGATCCAATCATGCCCGCACATACACATACTCATGAAGATACATTCACGCATACAGACAAGTACGTAGGTGCGTTAAAGACAATAGTATTTCTGGTATATCTCATAAAAAAGTACATATATGTACATATAGATATCCATACAAATTGCAACATATGTACACCCCTATAAATATGGGGAGTTTTAGTAGTAATTAATAAATGAGTGGGAGTAGTAGAATTAATGAATAGACGAATGTGCAGATGGGTAAGTTGATATAGGGTATGGGGAGAGTGGGGTAAGGGGATTTTGTTGTGTTGATGTTACAGAATTGGGCGTATGCGCTAGATGGATGTATTGTGTGTATTATTAAGCGGGTCCAAAAAGGATGTTGTCTGAGGGATGTTTCAGAAGGGTGCATAATTGCTAAGGTGATGGGATTTGTAATGCCGGCAGTTTATGAAGGTTTCATGTTTTCAATTTAGTAATGTGCCTCTATCTTTAAAACTGAATATAAAAAGTTTTTCGTTCAGGCAGAGGATGCATGAAGAGTCTAAAGATTTACACACGTTAGATTTTTTAAGGATTTCCCACGTAATGGTTGGTGTAAGGTTATTTTTAATTACATCTAGATATTGGGAGGTTAGTGAGGTTTTGTTAGGGTGGTTGGGGTTTTTGAAGGAGCATTTATGTACTCTAAACCTATCTTTACATATATATATATACATATATATATGCATGTATATATACATATATATATATATTAGTGATGGGACGATTACACTATTTTCCGGATTCCGATACAATTACCGATTTCGTACTAAATTCCCGATTACGATAAAATTACCGATTCCGGTTCTTTATGAATCTCTAAATATTTGACTATAAAAGTGTTATTTTATCCAGATTACGGTAAAAACGCATCATAAATGTGCAATATATTTTCTTAAATGTAACACCACACTTGTGAGGGGGTGATCTAGAGACTTTAGTTTTACTGGAAGTTTAAATCAATAAATACTCATTATTTTATTGTTATTAGAAGCAGTGGAAGATATTTCTTAAACCAAAATGATATAAAAGAGATAATTTAAAGAATCGGTTTTGGAATCGGAAAATAGGCTCAAATTTTTCCAATTTTTTCGATTTTTCCGATTTTTTCCGATTCTGATCAATCATCCTAACACTAATATATATATATATATATATATATATATATATATATATATATATAGTTGCCCAGTTGCCCAACCAACAGTTAAGGCTTCTCACCAATACGCTATACGGCTGCTGGTGTGCGGGTAGTGAATTAACTCTGTTTTCACATCGTCCAAATGCCTAAGCTCATTTTTTACACAAAGAGTATCACTTAATACACTAATTGCAGTTTTTATATCACTTCCCAATATGATCAACCCAAGAAAGGGAGCATTATAGTAATCCACATAAAGTACTGTTTCGCTGTATCACAGCTCTTCTGTGTGGCTAGACAGGTAACTACCTACAACAAAGGTCTAAATCCGACCGCCTAAACAGCAGTCAAGGCTTATTCCGTTCCGTTCCGCATGCATAGATCATGATGTTATAATCATTAGATCAGTATGGCCGGATGTTACGACATTTAAAAAATAAATGTTAACAGTTTCAACGATATTTCTCGCGGTTGAGATAGGAAGCGAGGTTTGTTCCTTGCTAATGGAGTCAGAGATGGCTTCATTGCTGGATTTAAATCGCCTGTCCGGTAATATCCCGAAAGGATGAAACACTAGTGTCTGCAGGTATTAAAAAATTAATGTTATAATAATTACATATATATCTCACTGCTACTTTTAATAGTCTTGAGCGTTCCCTATCTTGATAAATTTGCTTTGTTTCAGATATATTCTTTGATATCTTATATATATATATATATATATATATATATATATTAAAAGGAGCAGTTAGATACAGTAAATAAAGACGAGGAATAAATGTTATATATAGCTTTATTATATCATCAGATCAATAAGGAGAGGATAAGAGAGAAAAACCAATTTAGACCATGGCATACGGAGGATGAATGCTTCTCATCAGAATAGGAAAAGTCAAGGATTATACAAAATATGAAATATTGATAAAAACTGGCTTTAGAACATTTTATTTGATATATATATATATATGTTAACAATATATATATTGATTTTATATTTTGATATTTGTTGTTGAATTTATCTCAATGTATTGCTTTATATATATGCTTCTTCTTTAATAAGTTATGTTAATTTTAAATCTATTTTTTTATTTTATCATCTGATTACTCTCCAGACCTTAACGAAATAGACTTTAATTAAATAGACTTCGTAGGCTAATGGGGGTGGATGCGCTTTTCTCTTCTCTGCAACCTCTTTCTCACAGAAGAGACGTTGCGAGCCTGTCTCTGTTTTCCATGGCAAGTGCTCATCTGAGCTCCTATCTATGGTCCCCATTCGTAAAACTTTCACGAGAAACATCGACTGTGCATAAACATAGACGTAGATTCCATGAACAAAGTTTCTTTCTTAGAACCGCACACATGTGGAACTCTCTTTCATTCGCCTGCTTTCCGGCTGACTACAATATGGTCGTCTTCAAGTCCAACGTAAACAAGTTTTTGATGAGCTGTTCCCTTAAGTAATCCAATTTATCAGATTTCCACTAACAGTTACTACGACATTGTCCCATTGATCGATGTATGCTTATTAAGCCTTATCCTCGAGTGGCCTCTGGGCATTGATAAATAATGACTCTTTTGTAAAAAAAAAAATCTCTGAACTGTGAATATTTAATAAGAACTCTAGTTGACTGAAACATTAACATGAATGTGTATCAATACCTTAGTATTTATGTAAATACAATAAAATAAAAAGTATCTCTCTTTCTCTCTCGTTCTCTCTCTCTCTCTCTCTATATATATATATATATATATATATATATATAAATACACACACAGACACACATATATATATACATAGAGAGAGAGAGAGAGAGAGAGAGAGAGAGAGAAGTAGTGATAAGTAATAAAATTGTACATCTAAAACGAAGTATGGATTTAATGCTCTAAAACTTCATTCTAAAATTTTTCGCAAGGAACCGTGGCCTAACAGATGAAGTAAGTTATTGTAGTAAAGTAATGAAGGCGGACGGAACAAGAACATGCTACTGCTCGTAAATACAGGCTTCTGTTCAAAATTCCGTGCAGATTCCTAAGTTCAGCAGAAAGTTTCCCGAGTTCGACAAAATAGGTCTGAAGAAGGACAGAATGTTGCATTGGCCGAAACGGTTTGAAAATGACTGAAAATTAAAACAGTAGTCTTAATAATCTAAATAATACAAACTATCAATCCTCATCTCACGAGATACACCTGAGGAAGGACGTAGGTGACTTCGGTCGAAATGGTTTGAAAATAACACTCAAGATGAGAACAGTAATCTGAATAATCGAAATAATCTATAATATAAATCTAACCTGTCTGTTTAAATGTATGCATGTATGTTTGTATGTCTGCCTATAACTTTCGACAGAGGCGACGGATTTTCACGAAATTGGTATTGTTTTGAAGTCGACCTTTCGGACAAAAAATATAAAAAATTTGCTTAAAAACATTAATTCCTTCATCCTCAACTAGGCACTTTTCTACAGTGAGAGGTCGCTTTTTTCGACGATATTTTCTCAAAGTCATCCCACCTTTTCGATTTACTAGCCTTAATTTAAACATTCGTCACTTCCGGTGTGGCGATGGGCGCAACAGCATAGACGTCACGTTGGTTTCACGTTCTTTTCCTCCTTCGCGCTACTGGTTTGAGCATGCCTGCCTACTACTACTTCCCTCCTTTTTTTTTTTTTTTTGCTCAACACACACCTAGAAATACCCGGGCAACGCCGGGCAACGCCGGTCAGCATAGGCTAATCTATAATATAAATCTAACCTGTCTGTTAAAATTTATGTATGTATGTCTGCCTAAAACTTTCGACAGACGCAATGGATTTTCACGAGATCAGCATCAATTTTAAGCTTCACCCTTCGGACAATAAATATCGAAAAATTGGCTAAAAACATTAATTCCTTCACCCTCAACTTGGCGCATTTCTACAGGGAGGGGTCGCTTTTATCGCCGCTAATTTCAAACGTCATCCTCTTTTTCCGATCGACTTATTTTAAACATTCGTCACTTCCGGTTTGGCAATGGACACAACAGCAAAAACGTCACTTTTTTTATACGTTCCTTTCTTCCTTCGCCTTACGGGTTCGAGCCTGCCTGCCTACTAAATTTTTTATTTTTTATTTATCATTATTTTTTTTCTTTTGCTCAATACATACCTCCAAACACCCGGGCAACGCCGGGGGGCCAGGCTAGTACAAAATAAATGTTTAAAAAGGTGTAATATGGGGATCAGGGCTGGGAATAGAGTACACAAAGATCCGCATATTTCTCCCACTATTTTATAATAATGATTCCAATCAATGATATAATCGTTTGTTTCAACTACTAATCCTCTTGTTACACCCGAGCGTGGTAGTTGGGATAAGTCCTCTTTCTCTTAAAAATGCCCTCATGGTGAGCATCTCAAATAGTCTCTGAAAACCCAGTCAAGCTCCTGGACTTTTCGTTTGGGTTAGTTACTAAGCCCGGCGAAACTGTTTATATTGACTGGGAGAAAAGGCAAAGGAGGTTGATTATCGCCTTAAACCCCAGTCACTTAAGGCAGGCGGAAGCTCACCAACTTTAAATGGTAGCTAACCGAGGAGAAGGTAACTTTGATTCAAATCCCCCGTTGCCTTACGAAATTACTCCAACAGGGAAAATCTAAGGGAGTAAAACCCAACATAAAGTCCGGAGGTGGAGTCCCTAACGCGACCTGATTTTATATTACCATCACTGCTAACTCCAAGCTGTATCGATATTGTCTTTCCCTTGGATCCTGTGACTTGGTGGAGAGGGGACGGCTGCACGCGCAACAGCTGTCTACGTATGTATGTAGCCCCAATGATACACCATCGTCTCCCGAGACGGGCGGTTGCCAATATTGCCTATATTGTATAGTTGTCAATTCTTATCTATGTTAATATTATTAACATTTGGTTCCCAATTCAACCACCCTGACTATACTTATTACTTAACAATCAATTTCTATGTTGCTGGAGAAGAAAATAAAACACGTCTCAGTCACAAATTCCTAAAACCAAACGGAATTCCCATAAAGACTTTCTTTTCGATACTTTTCTTAAATAAAGAACACATTACAACGCTATTATTTCCCTGTAATAAATTAGTCATCTGCAAATCCAATCTCAACAAATACTTATCGACCTTTCCTTTTAACTAATCTCATTTCATGCATTCAGTTCATAGTATTCAGTGTTCGCGTATGGCGGCTGCATGCAAATGCCGAACCCTGTGCGAAGTGACGTCACTGTAAAGAAAAAGATTATAAAAAGAATGTGTGCACTGACCGACGATCACGTTCGAGAATATAACGATCACGATCACGTTTTATTTGGGAAAGTACTCGGAAATAAATGGCGTTGTTTCAACGGAAATAAGTGACTTGGTCTCCTTTCCGACGTACTCTCCTACAACGTGTTGGGTTCCGAGTGTCTGCATGCTAAATATTGTTTATCGACTAAACCCCAGCTTCTGGTTCTTTTTTTGTTAAACATTAACAGCAAATATTAGGCCTATTACCACAAGCATAATAGCCGTGCCCTTCTCCTTCGCTTAGTGTCAGGCGGAATTTTTATGGACAGACATTGTTTGCAAGCAACATATTTCCCGGGACTGTTTCTCTACTGATGACAACTAGGTTGTAAATTAATATAATGTCAACAGATTAATGTCCTGAGCAGCCCATAAGCAAGCAAACGCAGTTTATATTTTTAGTCATTGCTTGTACTCCAATAGTGTTCTTCTAGTTCTCCGTCTCATTAACTCTAATCCTCGAGTAGCTCTTAGCCTTGATACGTTCTGACTCTAATAATAGAAAAAATCATTCAACAGACAATCCCATTATCCTCGGGTGGCTTTTGGCTTTGATAAGCAGTGAATATTATTATTTGAAGAAGAAAAAAAAATTCGTAACCGTTGTGCATATTATATTCCTTGTATTTTTATTCCATCGTTTTTCTTGTCCTCTCGACCCTTTCTATTGTGATTGATATTTTTCTAAGGTGATCATCACCCGAAATACATCAAGCTATTTCAGGTGACATAAAATGCCGCCCCGTGGCCCAGCTCTCTTCAATTCACTTCTCTTTCTCCTTTTTTTTTTTCTCGCACCCAAATCTCGCAATTTCTCGTTCTGTTCTCAGGTGCATCTTTCTCTCTCTCTCTCTCTCTCTCTCTCTCTCTCTCTCTCTCTCTCTCTCTCTCTCTCTCTCATTGGATCGCATCACTCAAGGCTTTTGGACTCCATATCCGTCTCTCTTGGGAAGTTGATGGCCTGATTTTATGACCAGCACAAATGCATTTTAATCACGGATCTCCTTGACTGGCACCGGAGGAGGTCGTCTCCTGGGACACGATTTGGCGTTGAGCCCGTCCTAACCGGGTTCGCTTAATTGACTTAGAGACCGAGGCAGACAGGAGGCAGACCTTGTTTATACACTGGTTTTCGCCTCTGAAGGGTCATGTTTTATGTTCACCCTTCATCCCCAGCGTGAGGCTGGGTCAGACTAATTTTGTGAATGGATATTTATCAGCAACTGAATGGTTGCACCACTAATATCTTAACCTGCTAGGCTGAAAGAGACTGTAGTGATATATCTATTAAGCAATTGTAGAATAGTGTCGCGTTTGATAAGGAGGCCCTAGTTGTAAAGGGTGCCAATTAATAATCATTTTTCAAATATCAGCAAAAAGACCTGGTATTGTCCGCGATTTCATAAGGAACATTTTTTGTCATCGTGTTCAAGCTTAATAGTTTGTTTTTGCCTGTTTGTTTGTGTGTTGGTTTGCTTGTTTTAAGACTTATTCACTCCAAGCAAAGCATATTGCCATTTGACCGTCTACAGGAATACTAGGTATTTATTTGCTTCCCCACGAAAGCAAATTACACACAGTAGGAAACCGGGAAAACATAGTAGAGTAGAAAGCGTTCCGGTATCTACGAATTTCAATATTGAAGAGGTGTGATTTTGCTTCCTTTCTTTTTCTTTTTCTAAACTGTCCCCTGTTTCGTCCACAAATATAGTTGGAAGAAATGAGAAATGAGAAAAAAAATCGATATAATGTCTTATAGATACGGTCTAACATTCATTAAAACTGGATATATGTACTTTAAATTTTAAAGACATTCTCTCGTAAAAGTGGTACATAGATATTCGACAAGTGGCCCATACTCTCTACATGCCTTTCACTGAAAGAGTCTGACCCCTTCTATTGTCTTCCTGTGAAGATTTCGTGCATATGATAAATATTTCATTAAAATCTCTATATCTATAAAAGTGAAAATGTGTGTGTGTGTGTGTATGTGTGTGTGTGTGTGTGCATTTCTCGACTAGATAACTCGAGATTCGAGATAAGGATTTCTGAGATTTAGGAAAATCTTTTTAATCGGTTTTCTGCCAGAAATTTGGCTGTCAAGGCGTCAAAGTTCAAGTATTTAACATTTCAAAATTCTACCAAACTCCTCCGCCAATTTTCAGTCTAAACACTTGAAATTTTAAATGGAGGTTACTTGGACATGGATCCAATTTTAATTTGATTTGAGCCCCCCAAAATAAATGTTATGGGGTCATAATAGGTGTCAAATTTTTTTAAAACTTGATCTCTGCGGTCTCTACCAAATTACTCAGCTAATCTTTGGTCTAAACATTTGAAATTTTACATAAAGTGTATTCAGGGATAGGGCCAGCTTTTTAATTGGTTTGGGTAAAAAATTTGAGCTTTCACGGAGTCAAAGTTCAAAAGATATGGCTTTTGCGGTGTCTAGCAAACTACTCAGCCAGGTTTGGGCCTAAACATTGGAAATTTATACATAACGGGTATTCAGACATGCGGCAAGCATTTTAATCAGTTTGGGGGCGAAAAGGTCAACGTTGAAAAAGTTAACCTTTATAGATTCTACCAAATTCCACCGCCAATTCTGGGTCTAAAGATTATGAAATTTTAGATGAAGGTAACTTGGACATGAGAAAACATTTTGTTTTTATTTGCTACCAAAATAATAAAGGAGTCAAAATTGGGATCAAAGTTTAAAAAAATGAACCTCTACGGTCTCTACGAAATTACTCCGGCAAATTTTGGTGTAAACATTTCAAATCTTAGATAATTATCAACAGTACATATGGCCCGAGCAAAGCCGGGCTGAACTGCTTGTATATATATAAAAGTGAAAATGTCTGTGTGTGTGTATGTGTGTGTGTGTGTGTGTGTGTGTGTGTGTGTGTGTGTGCATTTCCCTACCAAATAACTCTGTCAATATTCGGTCTACAGACTCAAAATTTGACATACAGAGTATTGAGATTTGCGAAAATATTTTTAATCGGGTGTCGGCCAGAAATTTTTCTCTTAAGGGGTCAAAGTTCAACGATTTTACCTTTGAGAACGCTACTAAACTCCTCCGCCAATTTTGGGTCTAAACTTGAAATTTTGGATATAGGTTACTTGGACATAAATCTTACTTTATAACTTGATTTGTGCCCAAAACAGTAGATGTTAAAGAGATCAAAATTAGAGTTAACCTTTGCAGGCCCTACCAAACTCCTCCGCCACTTTTTGGGTCTAAACACTTGAGATTTTAGATGTAGGTTACTTGGATATGGGCCAGAGATTTAATTTGATTTGACCCCAAAACAATAAATGTTAAAGCGTCAAAATAAAAGGTCGAAGTAAAAACAAATTTGACCTCTGCGGTATCTATCAACTATTCCATATGGTAGTTAAGGGAGCCTTTTATAGAGAAAGGCATTGCCATATATATATATATGCACACATTTTAATATATACATATAATTTATGAACAGTACATAGGGCTCGAGCAAAGCCGGGTAGAACTGCTAGTAAAATATATTTGAAGTTTTAAGGAAGAATATTTCCCCCGTATATTCATTTGGTGGATTAGGGATTCGGAACATCTCCTACTGTCTTCAACAAAAAATGTTTTTCATATATGATTACAATACCATTGAAAAAGAATATATTTGAAGGATTTTTTTATCGATAAAATAGAGAAATAAAGACTTCCTCTCGAAATAAAGACGAAACGTTTATGAACACATATACGGTTTGTTCCTTTATATATATATATATATATATATATATATATATATATATATATATATATATAATTTGTTGCTATTGTTATAGTGATATTAAGATTTTCGAATCGCTGTTGTATAATAATTTGTTTTCTCAACCATAGACATTCTAAAGGACTGTAAGCTGTTACACACACACACATACACACACACACACACACACACACACATATATATATATATATATATATATATATATATATATATATATATATATATATATATATATATATGATTGAGTCGTCCTTTATTTTTTATTGGATGGATTTTTTTTATTAAAAATTATTACGCACATAAAACGTATAGACATGCACATTCATGTTTCCAGCTTCCAGCAGTCATTAGCATGGGTTATAGCAAGAATCGATCTCATGACATTAGTGTCCGCAGTTTGGTGCTCTATTAGTGAGCTAGAATGGCTCACCCCTTGAAACATCATCTTTCTTTTTGTCGCTTTTAAATTTAGGATTTGTTTATATATATATATATATATATATATATATATATATATATATATATATATATATATATATATATATATATATATATATATATATATATATAAACTTTCGTTTTTCTAAGAATTGTGAGTTAAAATGAATTTAAAAAAAAACAAAGGTTTGTGTTATAAAAAAAAAAGAGAGCACGTGCTTCCTTTTCTGAAGAAAGAAAAGCTCAAAGCATATCAGCTGCGAATTACCTGGTTGGCGTGTGTCAAAAAACAGTGAAAGACACTTTTAGAATTCCCGGTTTCCAAATACGTAAAGAGAGAGAGACAAAGAGAGAGAGAGAGAGAGAGAGAGAGAGAGAGAGAGAGAGAGAGAGAGAGAATGAAGTAGCAAGAGGGGAGAGAGATAGAAGGGAAGATTAAGTAAAAAAAGGGACGAGTATGATGCATTGGCATTATTCGATTACTGGCAGATACGGCGCGAATTCTACGTTGGAGAGTGTGAAAATGGCCGACTGAAACGGGACAAAGAAAGAACACGATGTCAAGAAATAAAAACAATTGAATTTAAAAACTGTCGGCATCATTTCGAAAAGGCATAAAGTCTGTTTGGTTTTTACGCAGAAGTTTTGGGAAGTTGGCAATATATATATATATATATATATATATATATATATATATATATATATATATATATATATATATATATATATATATATGTGTGTGTGTGTGTGTGTGTGTGTGTGTGTGTGTGTGTGAGGGGGTATGTGTGTTGTTGTGTGTACAACCACGCACACACCCCTATATATACATGTACTAGTAGGATGCCCGGCGTTGCCCGGTCGAATATAAATACAATATTTTAATTCATGCATGATTACGTATTTATTTTACAGACAAAATCTTCTAAAGATTATTATATTGAATCTAAGATCTAGCAGTGAAATAAAAACTAAAAACATATGTATATGACTTTCTGAATCCGAAACCAAAACACACAACTCTCCACCCTCATCATTATGGCTTGGAACTTAAAATATTTATTGTAAATATAGTTTTAAAGGTTGATCATCTTTAAAGACTATTTATACATATATCTATATATATATATATATATTTCCTAATATATGTCTGTCCGTGTGTGTGACGCGGTTTATCTCAGCCTACAGGCAACCCACTCAGGCAAGTTACGTAGAGAAATGAAGCTTATGACCCAGCGGTTGTTTTAGTGATATTTATATCCATGTTTGGTGTATGGAAATGCAAAAAAAAATAAAATGCAAAAATACAGCAAATGCAAAAAGTCCCATTTTTAGTGCGGTCTCTATCCCTGTATCTATATATCTATATGCATATATATCTATATATCTGTGTCTATATTTCTATATATCTGTGTCTATGTCTATATACCTTTCTGTGGTCTATATATATCTATATGCTTATAATGTCCTTTGTATCTCTCTATCTTTGTGTGTCTATATAACTTTCTCTCTCTCTCTCTCTCTCTCTCTCTCTCTCTCTCTCCCTATATATATATATATATATATATATATATGTCGATGTGTCTATATATGTGTCTATCTATATATCTTTATATCAATATCTATATACCTGTGTCTATATCTATATACCATTTTGTGTATCTACAGTGATGATCATATTTATTGGCACGGTAAAATAAAAGTTAAATTTTTTCTAATAAATTCTAAAAAAGGGATTAAATTAAAGAAAATAACAAAGTATATTATGTATTTTTAACTGGCCTTTCCGATGCAGCAATCGGATTTTAGAAAAAATAAATAACAAAGGAACAACAAACATAATTGCAAAAAACCCTTGTTCAAAATTATTGGCACGATTTATTTAATAATCAATTGTATAGCCTTTGGCCTTGATTACCTTCCTCAGTCGCTTTTCATAGTTTACAACCAAGTTGTTGCAATCTTCAGTAGTAATTTTAGCCCACTCTTCCTGATAATAATCCTCCAATTGAATAAGATTCTTAGGCTTCCTTTGCATTACCCTCAATTTTAATGTTCTCCATAAATTTTCAATTGGATTAAGGTCTGGGCTTTGTGATGGCCACTCCAAAACATTAATATGATTGTCCTCAAGCCATTTCTTAGTCAGTTTAGCCGAATGCTTTGGGTTATTATCTTGCATGAACCACCAACGACGACCAAGTGAGAGCTCTTTAGCAGAGTCTTTCAGGTTTTCATCCAATATTTTAACATAATCTTCCTTTTTTATGCTACCTGTGACCTTAACAAGTCGCCCTGGTCCAGAGACAGCAAAGGATCCCCAAAACATCAAACTGCCTCCACCGTGCTTCACTGTGGGTATGGTGTTCTTAGGCAGGAAAGCTTCGCCAGATTTTCTGTAAATATAAGACACTTTATTATGGCCAAATAACTCTATTTTCGTTTCGTCAGTCCATAGAACACGTTTCCAGAATGCAACATCTTTATCAATATGACGTTTTGCAAAGGCTAGCCTTGCTTTCAGGTGCATAGGCTTCAATAAGGGAGTCTTTCTCGGACGACATGCTTTTAAACCAGCTCTCTTCAAAACTCTACCAACTGTATGTCGAGATACATTCACTGCAGAGGTGCTCTGTTCATCAACAATCTCCCCAACAGAGATCCTTGGGTTTTGTTTTACTTGTCGAACAATTTTCCGTTCATCTCTTGGGGAAAGAATCCTTTTTCTCCCTCTACCCTCTAAACTCATAACGTGGCCTTGCGATTTGAACTTGTTTATTATGGCTCTAACAGTGGATTTGGGAAGGTTTAGCTTCTTTGAAATCTTATCATAGCCCTCCCCATTGGTATGGCATGCTACAACAAGCTTCCTGACGTCTTCGCTGTGTTCCTTAGTTTTAACCATGGCGATTGAAAATTATAATTTAGTCACTTATAATAGTTTAAATAAATCGCTATCTAAAAATTATCTGAAAAAAATTATTCACTGAATTAGCGTTAAACAAGCATAATATGGCTATAAAAAAGTTCAGAAAGCACGTAAACCGGAAATTGATTGATATTATACTGATACTAAAAGAAAAACAAAGCCGTGCCAATAATTTTGAACAAGGGTTTTTTGCAATTATGTTTGTTGTTCCTTAGTTATTTATTTTTTCTAAAATCCGATTGCTGCATCGGAAAGGCCAGTTAAAAATACATAATATACTTTGTTATTTTCTTTAATTTAATCCCTTTTTTAGAATTTATTAGACAAAATTTAACTTTTATTTTACCGTGCCAATAAATATGATCATCACTGTATATATCTATATGCCTAATATGTCCTTTGTATTTACCTATCTATGTGTACCTATGCGTGTGTCTATGTCCCCATGTATGTCTGTCTATCTGTCCAAGTCTAATATTCAATTTCACCAAGATCATTTTGTCCTATAGTATTATTGTTCTAGCGATCACTATGCCTAAAAGACGGAAAAGTTCCTTGGGTCGAAAAACGAATCAAGCTGTGAAATCTCAAGAGAGAAGACGACAAATGTCTCCAGAGTCACAAAAGGAAGGATTAAGAGAAATCGGCAGACCACAGCTGATGCGAGGCGACAGGAGTCACCACACACCATGGATGAAACGATTCAAAGAAATTGGGAGCCACTGCTAATGCGAGGCGACAGGAGGCATCACACACCAGGGAGAAAAGACTGCAAAAGGATCGGGAAGCCACTGCTAATGCGCGGCGAGGGGAGTTACTACACATCAGGAGTTTATGGCGTGATCAGGACAGAATATAAACAGCTGATCGGCGAGAGCAGCAGAGAAAACAACTAGGTCTTGCTTATAATAAAGCACGCGCCGCTGAATAAAATCATCTCTAGAGACCAATTGGTTTCCTACTCCAGTGTTGGACCTCTCATCACTGAAGACGGCGCAGCCTCCTCAATGACCAGAGTATGCCTAAGTTCTTATGCGATTAAATGGAAAAGTGGAACAAGAGGCATGATTTGTAAGAACGGAAAGGTTGCCCCACTCACATTCCCTGTCATCCTGATCCATTGAAGCATCTTTGGGAAGGAAATCATCCCCACTCTGCATTCTTCCTCAAGTACACTAGGCAGATAAACAATTCCCTAGCAATGGCCTGTCTCGAAGTCGGTCACCCACCATAACCACCTGGACACTATGGATGCCAGCCAACAGTCACCATATAAGGAAATATACCCATACTGATGGGGGGACTGCAGCCAGATGTTGGACAAGAACCCAAGTTTGCCCAGCTTTATCTCGGGTCATGGATGAAAGAAAACGATGCAATGGAGAGCACTCAAGGAGATACAACCTAGGACTGAAAGAAATCTCAGTCCTGATGAGCTATGAGAGAGTAGAGAGAAGCTTCTCAGTGTTTCTCAGGGGTGGGAGAATCAGAGAGATACTTGACACTCACAGATCGGCAGATCCTCTTCATTTTGTCATTCTCTTTCCTACTGGAACTGATGTCTGGCATCTAGGCCTGAAACAAGAGGGAGGCGGGAAAAATCTGTCACCTCTCCAATTTTATTCATTCCACATTCAGCATCGCTTCAACAATCCTAACATTCTTTTGAAAAGGGAACAAGCTCATCTACATTGAGCACAATCAGCAAAACTCCCAGAAGTGAGAAATACACAAAACTATGCGAAGATGTTGCCACAACCAACAATCCAGATGATATAAGATCAGGAAGAAAAGTCATCCTGCCACCATCCTATACTGAAAGTTCACGATATATGCACCAGCACTTCCAAAATGCAATGGCTATTGCAAGGGAATACCACAAACCTGACCTTTTCATTACATTTACATGTTATCGTCAGTGGCCTGAAATCACACATACCCTTCTCCCTAACCAAAAGCCAAAAAAACAGACCTGATATTGTGGCTAGGGTGTTAAATCTCAGTGCCAAGGACATGTGTAGAAGGGCTGGCCACGTGGATATGGTCGAATTCCAGAAGAGAGGGCTTCCTCACTCACACATCGTCATCATACTCTAAGAACAAGACAGCCTGCACACTGTTGATGAAGTTGATCAGGTAAGCACAGCTAAGCTGCCACCAGACCCAGCTACATTTCCAGAAGGACCACAGAGAGAACAAGCCAGATTGCTTTAACAGTTAGTGATCCATAATATGGTTCACAACTGCACTGTAGACAGCAAGGCAATCATTGTCAAAAAGGCTTCCCCAAACAATTCTCAGAGGTGACACATTGAGGTGACAATGCCATCTATCCCATCTACAGACGGAGACCACCAGGGAGTGGAGGAAGGGCAGCAGATGTTCGAAATAAAACCATTGACAACAGCTGGATAGGACCCTACAATCCATACCTGTTGCTTAAGTATCAAGCTCATATCAATGTGGAAGCCTGTGTCTCACTAATGGCTGGCAAATACCTTTTCAAATATGTTACCAAGGGATCAGACATGGCTATGGCTAAGCTCCATGATGAATACGAGGTGAATGAATACCAGAATCTCAGATCTATTAGAGCAAGTGAGACTATTTGAGTTTGAGATCACTAGCTAGTACCCAGCTGTCCAGGCCCTGCGGGTTCATCTTGAAGGATAGCAATACATCACTTTCGAACAAGGTCAGGAATCCAATGTAGCCCAGCAGGCAGCCAAATCCACAGAACTCACAACCTTCTTTGCCTACAATAAAGATAACTCAGAAACCCAGATCAAGTATGTATACTCTCCTAAGCATTTTGTCTTGAAAAACGATAAATGGAACAAGCGACAGAGAGGGCATCAAGGAATAATTGGCAGGCTTCACACTACGCATCCATTGAGTGGAGATGAGTTCTATCTCAGAATACTCCTCCATCATAACCATTATAAGGGAAAAAGAGTTTTAGAAACCTTCTCATAGTCAACAATATCAGCCATGAATCCTAAAACGCAGTATGCAGAACACTCGGTTTGCTTCAGGATGATGAAGAATGGAATACTGAGCCACAGGAAGCAGCTCTGACCAAGCACTGTCCTCAAATCAGATCATTGTTTGTGACCAGTCTTCTTTTCTGTGAGCCATCTAATTCCATCCAGCTTTTCAACAACAATGTTGAGCAATGGTGGGATGATTTTAAGCGAAAAACTCCAGCAGCAACTGCGGATCAGCTCGAGGTGATTGTTCTGGAAGATATAAAAAAGAAACTGCTACCGATGAGCAAAACTCTGGGAGACTGCAGCCTACCTTGTTATACTTCACAGAAGCAACACGTGCAGCAGCTGACAGACCATCAAGATCAAATCAATCAGCCTATTGCCATGCAGGAAGAATTGTGGTTTGATTATGACTTACTCAAACAAAAGGCAGAACAGCGCCTGGCCATACTCACTCCATCCCAAAGAATAGTGGCTGACAGAGTTCTTCAAGCTGTCACCAATGGAGAATCCTTCTGTGTCTTTCTAGATGCGAGAGGTGGGACTGGGAGAACCTTCCTCCTAAATGATTTGCTGGTAGTAGTTAGGACCATGACAGACTCCAAGCAAGTGGCACTGGCAGTTGTCTCAAGTGTAATTAATGCTACTTTGCTGCTCTAAGGTAGAGCATTCCATTCTAGATTCAAGGCACCATTGAGACCACAGAAAGACTCCACACTTTCCATCAAACCAAAAGACTCATTGGCACAGCTTATCAAAATGACCAAACTGATTATTTGGGATGAGACTCCTAAGACTCACAGATACCATCTCGAGGCTCTGGACAGAACCTTAAAGGACCACAAAATAACAAGGACCATTTGGGGGAAAGTGTCTCATTCTGGAGGGAGACTACAGACAAATTTTGCCAGTCATTCCGAGAGGTTCCCGAGCTCATATTACAGCAGCATCGATGAAGAAGAGTTCCCTCTGGCGATTCTTCACTGACTTTGAACTTAAAGAAAACATGAGAATTGGCCATGATCCTTCTCTTCAGCACTTCGACAGGTGGCGTCTCAAACTGAGAAATGGAGACTTACCAATAGCAAAAAAGCCTGACATCGATCATATTTCACCAGAAAATATCTTTGAGATACAAGATGAAGCTGCAAAGGGATGTATTGCTATCAAGGAATCCCTTAGACAATCCCAACACCACGGCAAACTTCTAAGCCCTAGAGCAGCATTGGATCTCCTGGGTAACACAGAGTGCAATACTGGCACCCAAGAACAACTCTGTTGGTAAGATCAATGCCATTATTTCACAAGAACTGTTGCCACGGGAAGCCATCATACTGCCAAGTGCTTACAGCACAAATGAACCCAAAGATTCGACTAGGTTTCCGGTTAAGTTCCTCGACAAACTCACCCCTGTTGGTCTCCCTCCGCATCATCTCTACCTGAAAAAAGGTGTGGTACTTATTCTTTACCCGTCTCCAATGCAAGATCCCCTCAGGAGACCATGCGAGGGAGGAGGTACTCATACCAAGAATACAAATGAATCAACAAGATGAACAATTTGTCGCGTGGAATCGTCGCCAATTCCCGGTGAGGCCTGCCTTCGACATGACAATCAATAAAAGGCAAGGCCAGACGCTGAGCACGGTAGGTGTATGGCTAGAAGAACTGACTTTCACCCATGGTCAACTGTATGTAGCGGTATCGCGGGTAAGAGACCCAGGCGATCTGATCTTCACTGAAAAAAGTGAGTGTAAAAAGACGAGGAACGTGGTGTATAAAGAAATCCTATAGCGTCAAATACTTTTGTATTGAACACTTCCTTGCTGTTGTTGTTTCAACTGTTGTTTGTAAAGGTGTCACCATACGTAAAGCAAGCAAACTTTCTGAAGGTGAGCGTTCTCGAATTCTAGATTTCCATGATCAAGGTTTGTCACAGCGGACGATTGCAGCTAATGTATAACTGTGATTTGCAACTTTCTAAATAACAGTATATATAGTTGTATTTATTGAAAAAAAAAACAAGGATTGCAGCAGAGTGCTCTATTATAAGACAAAATTCTGAAAATAAAAGCGTTCGGATGAGACAAGTCATCCGTACCGTCGGTTTCAAACCTACTAATAGGGGACCGTTTTTAATACCTCTATCAGGCTCTTGCAGCCGATATTCATCTGTTTTATAACTGGAGTAGAAATCATATAGATATATTACAAGATCTCGTTAAAATCTGAAGAAAGATTGATATGGTCATCTAAAACGGTCCTCTATTATCAGATTTGAAACCGACGATACTGATAACTTGTCTCCTCTTAACTTTCTGTAAATAAGAATATAAATAACAGTATATCTATATATCTAATAAAACAGAAATTATATGTGAGTATGTATGTGTGTGTATATTTCCCTACCAAACTACTCTGTAAATTTTCATTCTACAGACTCAGGATTTGACATAAGGGGTATTGAGATTTGAAAAGAAATTTTTTAATCGGTTTTCAGTCAAAATCTGGCTGTCAAGGGGTCAAAGTTGAAGAATTTGACCTTTGAAAACTCTACCAAATTCATCCGCTAATTTTGGATCCAAACATTTGAAATTTTACATGTAGGTTGTTTGAACATGGATACAAACATTTTACTATGATTTGAGCCCAAAGCAATGAATGTTAAAGTGGTCAAAATTGGGGCCAAAGTTTTTACAAATTTACCTCTCTGGTCTCTATAAAATTACTCAGTCAATTTTTGGTCTAAACATTTAAAAATTTTCTCAAAGTGCTTTCAGACAAAGGGCAAGCTTTTTAGTCAGTTTTTGGAAGACAATTCGGCTGCCAAGGGGTCAAAGTTTAAGAGATTTGACCTTTGCGGTCTCTAGCAAACTCTTTAGTCAATTGTGTGTCTAAACATTTGAAATTTTGCATAATGAGTATTCAGACATGCAGCAAATGTTAATCAGTTTTAGGGCGAAATTATGGTTGCCAAGAGGTTAAAGTTGAAAGAGTTAGCCTGTACAGATTCTACCAAACTCCTCCGCCAATTTTGGGTCTAAACACTTGAAATTTTACATATAGATTTCCTGGACATGAATCGAACTTTATAATATATGTATACATATGCACATAAAAGTATGAACAGTACATAGGGCACGAGCAAAGTCGGGTTGAACGGCTAGTATATATATATATATATATATATATATATATATATATATATATATATATATGTGCGAACGTTTGGTCTATTTCTCGTGGAGATAAAATTCATCCGGTTGTATCATGGTAATGACTCTGTTCGGTTAATTATTGTCAGATTTGAATATACTTGAAAAGATATCAAGGTGTATTGAATTGATTCCCCAAACAAAAAAGTTTGGCATAAATTTTATTCCATTTGAAGATAAAAATCAAGATAAATGTAAACATACTACTTTTAAAAATCTGTAACTCTTACAGATGTTAAATAAACTGTTTGACTTCTGTATATACAACTTCTTTTTTAATTGTTTAATACGTTTTCGTTTTTTGTCAAGTGGCGTTTTATGCTGCAATATTATGCATAACGTGTTTTGATTAAATAAACTGCACATTTTTATGGCCGTTGTGTGTACGTGCATTGCATCGGTTTAGCCATATCGGGTCCCGTAGAATCTATGATTGATTAATTTAATTTATCATCATCATCGCATCCGTTCAATCTCGAAAGACAATGGATACGCCCTGTAAGGGTAGCTGCGCGTTTAATTGCGAATCGGCACTACTCGATTCCAGTGGCAAAGACAAAGTCCTGAACCACTGGAAGCAAAGCCGAGATGAGCGCGGAGCACATGCAGTACCTGGAATTCCCCAATGGTCACCCATTTTAGTACTGACCAAACTCACTGTTGCTTAACTTCAGTGATCTAACGGGAACTGGTGTGTCAACATGAACATGGTGTATATTTAACTTATGATATATAGGATAATACACAGTAAAACCTCTTAATTGTTATAATATACAGATTATTTTACATGCTCAATTTGTGTTCAAATCAATAGTGTCGTTTCTAGTAAATGTAGCAACGTTTACCTTTCAATATAAATTGCAAATTTTCTAATAAGTACTTAACGAAAATTGACGAGTGTTACTTTCAATGCTTAGTAATGAAAACAAATTTTTCACTTATACGGTATCTATTACTCTCTCTTCGGTCTCTTTCCTGCTAATCAAATAATCCATCGTATCAAACCTCATCTTAAATACTTCCAAATATCAGGTTGTCCCAAACGTTCGTAAACACTTGCGAAAAATTGAATATTTTATGCAATGTTTATTTATTTATTTATTAATTTTCGTTTATATTGTTATAGTTGGACATACGCCTTCGTCGAGTACTGGAGATGTACTTGGAGTTGGAAAAACTACAATTCACCGTCACTTAACTGAACTTGATTTTGTTCATAAAAAGCCGCGCCAAGATCCACACGAACTCACAAGCCAACAAACGAGTTGAAATTTACCGTCAATTGCTAAATATCTATTGGACAAGCGGTTCTGGAAGCACATTGTGGCAGTGGACGTGAAATGCGTCTATCTGCTTCAACAACGGGTTCAGAAAGGGCAAGAGACATAGTCGCTTCCAAAACTAGATCGATTCGGTAAGAATGTAATGTTTTGCGTTTGGTGGTACTTTGAAGGAATTGTGCCGTTTGAATTGGTTCTGAATGGTCGTGCCATCAGTATCAAACTTTACCGCAAACAACTGGAACGGGGCTAGGAAAAATCGAAGCAAAATTACCCAGCTCTGATCGACCGAGAGCGTGCTTTGATGCAACAGAACAATGCCAAGCCACACACATCCAGGAAAATGAAATACAAGTTTGAAGAGCTGGACGGCATTGAGGTTCTGCCACATCCAGTCTACAGTCTTGGCTCTGCTCCCTCAGATTACAGCATTTTCCCCTGAATGCAACACTTTCTAAAGAGCTGCTAATTCGATTTGTTTGATGAATTCGAGGAGGCAAGTGAAGAATTCTTTGATTCGAAGCCGACGGAATGGTACGAAAGTTTGCAGATCGATAGCAGAAAGTTTTGGAAAATGATGTTTTTTTTAATGATTATTTTGTTTTATTCATTAATGAGTATAATTTATTTTTTCTAGCAATTGTTTACGAACTTTTAGGCTAACCTAATATTTCGAAGATTTAAGATGAGGATCTTTGCGTACACAACGTTTCGCCCTATGTGGCACTTGCTTTAGATGCATCCTCTAGAACTCGTGAAACTTCTAATTGAACTTAAACGTCGTTATGTTGAAGCTAGAACACCTAAACAGAATTTCGATGTGAATTTATTGTTCCCTTATGATAGCAGAATAATCCGTAAATTCCAGATTTCTTTAATCTGTTAATCCATTATTCGGTTAATCCGCTGGTTTTCTAATTATTCTTATCCAAATTGGCTTATTATTTTTTTTAATGAAATTATCTATGATAAATACGAATGCTAAAATCTGAGAGAGACGTTTTAGGAGAGAGGCATGTCGATTTGGTCCTCATGGAACTGAAAACGCAATAGCAAAACCTAGTAAAAAGATTTTTCGATAACTTTCCAGCTATAAATTAAATCAAATAAAAAGTATATCCTATCTTTTTAACATTGAATTCATGCTTCAAAGAAAACACACTTATACTAGTACTTATACAGTTTTGTTTTGCTGACCTCTTCTATAGAAGGTGAGACACAAGGTCAAGTGTAGGGTTGATGAAAGTGTTTCTGTGTACCGTATTGGATTAACACATCCAAAGTTTCAGTCCGTGTTGTTTACCATCACATCCTTCATATTTTATTATATACCCGATGTCCAAATAAAATGCATACACTGTTTAAATTATCTCAACTTGCTACATAAATACGCTATACCACGTTCCCAAGAGATGTTTAGTATTAAAGAATTGCACTTCCAGCAGGATGGAGCACTTTCCCACTATCATCATTACGTAAGAGCATATCTTAATAGTCACCTGATAAACAGATAGAACGAAGAGGAAGTATCGAGTATTATCCACGCTCACCTGATTTAACCCCCTCCATGGATTTTTCTATTATTTTGGGCGGAGGTGAGTTGGTGGAGGCATGTTAAACACAGGGTTTACAGCACAAAACAAGCTACAATGAATCAGCTGAAAGTAACAATTGAAAGAAGATGTCCCAATATACCAATTAAACTGATTATGAACGTTTTCGATTGAATCAGTGACCGGTACAAGCTGTTCATGGATCACAATGGCCAATAATTTGAACACTTTCGATAATTAGCTGTTAGCGATAATTTGTTCACAGTATTTTGATGTATGCATCTTTTCTTTCTTATAATAAATGTTTGTTTTATGTTCATTTAATGAGTGTATACATTTTAATGAAACGCACTGTATATTACAGAAAATATACCACTAACCAATATCTACTTACCACTGTTTAAATGCCGACTTCTCGACTGGTTTCTGTCTGTAAAGCACTCACAACAAGAATTCGACTTTCTAACGTCACTGCAACACATTTTTCATTTCTCCTGTGTTGATAAAACCAGAAGAGGTTTCCATGACGAAAATTTATTTTCAAGAACTTTCTTTTTGTGGAACACATTACTGTGGGAGTGATTCCCTTTTGCAAATATCTTAAATGTTCTTTTGACGAAGAGATTTGTTCCCGAAATATTATACCGTGTGGAACTTCCATCAGAATATAGGGTTGCAAGTAAAAATTCAACATCATGTAATAAAAGTATATAAATCATATACATATTTCATTAATAAATGTGAATCTGTATTTACTGTTATATGTTTTGCTTTGTTTCAGTTTGTGGCTATCCGTTGTACTTCCGTCTTGTATTGCCTTCTGTAAATTGCCTTTCAGCAAACTATATTACCTATTAGTCTATTTTGCTGAAAATGCAGTAGAATGTAAACTTAAAACATGAAGAAAGTTCTGGTAGGAAACTAGAAAAATCTTTCATCATTTATTTTTTTTTAAATTCATTTTATCAGAAATATCTAAAAAAATATATTCATTATTTTGTGTTGTTGTTTTTTCACAAATAAAAAAAAAAGTTGGAATTAATGATTATTTACGTTATTCCAGCTGTAATGTCCAGAGGAGGAGACCATATTTCATTTATTAAAATTTTCATATCTTCATTTCTAGTTTACAATCAGTATTTTCTGTCCCTGTTTATTATTTATTCATAATACTTTATTACTATCCCCGTTTGATTCGTTTTTCTTTAAAAAAATTTTGCATTTAACCTCAATTAGTTTTTAACGCCATTACCAAAGCACGCCCCGCCTAACCGAGCCGTTCTACTTCGTTAAGCCACGAAAGGAAGATATTATTTCTTCTTCTTCTTCTTCTTCTTCTTCTTCTTCTTCTTTTCTGTCTTTTTCTTTCTTTTTCAGACTTCTTTTCTTCTTTTTCGTTTTAATCTCTCTTTCATCTTTTTCATCTTCTTTGTATTCTGCTGCAACTTTCTTGTTTTCTTTTACGCTCTTCCTTTTCACATCCTCGTCTTTCATTTTCTTTTTGACTCATCTTCTTTTTTTCTCCTTGTTCTTGTCGTTCTTTTTCATCTTCTACATGTTTCTTTTTCTTCGTCTGATCCTCCCTTTCTTCTTCTTTCATGCCTCTTTTATTCCTCTTTGTCTTTTTCTACTTCTTCCTCTTCTTCACTTCCATCCGTCTTCTCCCCTTTTTATTGTTGCTGTCCTCGTTGTTGTTGTTGTTGTTGTTGTTGTTGTTGTTGTTCTTCTTCTTCTTCTTCTTCTTCTTCTTCTTCTTCTTCTTCTTCTTCTTCGTCTTCTTCCCTAAACCAAACAATCTCAAGCCTCATCCACCTCCACCGCTTAACAGTACAAAAGCGCAGTTTTGAACAAAAAAAAATGTTACTCCATTTCAACTTGGGATAATTCGCAAAAATTCCACCATTTAATCAGGTAGTTTTGCTCATCTTCAACACTTGTCGTCAGCGCCTCACCCAGCTCGTAACTCGATTACAGTCTGGCAATCAATTAGAACGGCGAGGAAGCGCGTCAAACGCCGGTCGACGCCCTTTCTTTTTGACAGGTAAAAGCAACGACTCACAAGTGCGACCACGCGCCTACGAACAGAAACTTTCCTACGCACATCAACGCAAGACGCTCACGCACACAATGCAGCGAATTGATTAACCGCAATTTAACGCGCCACAACTAACGTTCCTTGCCCTCAACCGTAGTGAAGACGGGAGGGGGAGTAGAGGAACTAACTCATCTTAGTCACACGAATGAGTGGGCGCTTGTTGGAGACTGACAGAAAGTCTTGCTGGTGTGCAATTCAGTCTTTTGTGACCTTTGTCTATCAAATAAAATAGGACGTACAAGACATACACATGTACATATACACATAGAACAAAAAGAATATATATATATATTTATATATATATATATATATATATATAAAGTTGAGTGTTTCCTAAAAGCCTACTGTTTCCATTTAAAAATTATTAAAAATACCTTCTTAAACGATTACATAATGGTTAACTAATTTGCACATTCCTTTGAAAAAAGACCGTTAATTAAATACTTATTCATTTCATTGTAACCCTGAATTCCATCCATGCATAGTTTCTACATTCTGCATAACTACGTAGAATTTAAGATAAAAACGTCTCAGTACACAGAAATCTCTCTCACTCTCTCTCTCTCTCTCTCTCTCTCTATATATATATATATATATATATATATATATATATATATATATATATATATATATATATACTAGCAGGTGACCCGGCATAGCCCGGTCATTAAACAGGCTTAAATATGATATTTTGATTAAAGCATATTTCGTATTTATTATTATATTATACTGAACCTAATACATAGTATGATTCAAAAAGCTTTAAAAAAAAATGACTCGCGCGCCACCACCGGAAATTGAAACTAAAATGTTTAACTTACGATTTATTTTTTCTTTGGCGTTAATGACTGAGCTATGAAGACATGTTTGCTGCAAGGCTAAAAATTAAAACATTAACCATTAGCTACTACGTTACGCATACATTTTCGTAATGCTGTTGTTCGACCATTATCTGGCTAATTTTACTATTATTTTTTTTTTATTTTCACACATTTGTACCGATTTTCCCCGGCTAAAACCCAAATAAAAAGTTTCCTATGGGTTTAAATACCCTATAAATGAAAGAGGAGTTTGATAGGCAAAATGTTTTAAGCAAAAATATATACGAATACATAAATATATATGGAAAGAGTTTTGAGTTTACTATAAACTTTTTACGGAAATATTACGCAACGATAAATCATGTAGAATATCTCCATGAATATATTTACACGTAATAGTTAACTAAAGATGATTATCACATAAGAAAACCGAAAAAACCTAATAATTAAATTGAATGATTAAAAAAATATGCAAATTAGCTAGATCTTTTGCTTCTGAATGCAATTCCACGTCCCATATATAACAAAGTTGTATTTAATTTTTAAATAAATAAAAAAGTTTTTTTTTTTAATATGAATGCCAATAAACATAAACCCCAAGTGTATAGGAGTATATATATATATATATATATATATATATATATATATATATATATATATATATATATATATATATGAGCACTTTCAATTGAAATAAAGTCAGTCAATTTAGTTCTTATGTGCAGATCATCGTGTAATGATTAGATCACTCTGAAACGTTCAAAAAACATTTTAAAAATGTATTTCTCGCGGTTAATGGTGGCCGAATGGATAAGGTCCTTGCTAATGAAGCCAGAGATGGCTTCTGTTGCTGGGTTCGAATCTATCGACCCTGCACAGATGGTTTCCAAAAGGATGAAAAACTAGTGTCTCTAGGTATTTAATAATTATTATAGTATATAATTATATCTATCTATCTATACATATATTCATCCACATATTCGCTTTTTCACAGCTCATCAGTGCGGCTAGACAAGCAACTACTTCAGGCAAGGATCGAAACCCGACTGCCCATATGACAGTCGGAGCTTCTAACCGTTCCGTTATTCGGCTGCTGTAATGCGGGCCGTGAATTAACAATGTTTTGACATTGTCCAAATACGCAAGCTCAATTTATTTACACAAAGAGCATCACTTCAAAAGATCAATAATTATGAAATTATAAATTAGCTTCAAAAGGAGAAACAAAACGAAATCCAAGTAAGTGTACTATATATAATATATATACTATAGCTTTAGGTAAATACACGGGCATAGTACTTACGTTAATTGAAACTTTGCTTGTTTAGACCTCTTGTTTATTTACCTCTATAATATATATATATATATGTATATATATATATATACTTGTTTATTGTTATATAAACATGCTCACATCCCGCTGCTACAAATAGCCACTTGTTTCAATCAAACAACAGATATCATCAGGCAGCGACTTGACTATTCAAAAGTTCAATGAATAATCGTTAATAATAGGTTATTCATTGAACTTTTGAATAGTCAAGTCGCTGCCTGATGATATCTGTTGTTTGATTGAAACAAGTGGCTATTTGTAGCAGCGCGATGTGAGCATGTTTATATAACAATAAACAAGTATTATCAGCTCTTTTTATTGAGCACTATCTAACAACCTCGTTTAATTCATTAGTCCATTACTTTTGAATATAAAAAAACCCGAGTATATATATATATATATATATATATATATATATATATATATATATATATATATATACGATATAGAGATAAATAAACAAGAGGTCTAAACAAGCAAAGTTTCAATTAATGTAAGTACTATGCCCGAAGTACTACAGCTATATGATAAACTCCATAGGTGTATTTACCTAGAGCTATATTACACGGACATTATGATATATATATATATATATATATATATATATATATATATATGTATATGTGTATATATATATGTGTATATATATGTATATATATATATATATATATATATTATAATGTCCGTGTGTGTGAGAAAATTCTACCAAACTCCCCCTTGAAAATTTGGTCTACAGAGTTGAAATTTTATAAACAAGATATTTGGACCTGTAGGACACTTTCGATTTGGATTTTATCCTGTAGAATTGTGCCTAAAGGATGAGATTGAAAATAAAACAGTTGACCTTGGTAGGATTAGACTACTAAACCTATTTCATGCACAAACCTACATCCATAGATAAAACAACGACTCAGACGCTTAGAAATTAGGTTAGAGAGTTGTATTTTTCGATTTCGATTCTCGTTGATGGGAGCGTAGTCATTGGTTCAAACAAATTATACAAAATACTGTCAGAAACCCACCGTATATATGTCCGCCTATGTCAGCGTAACATATATTGAGTGAGTTTTTAACAGTATTTTGCATAATTTTTTTGTTTAAACTCGTTTTCCCAAATTTACCGTGTTCAATAGCGAGCATGTCGCCATTTTATTTTCAAATAACATAATAAACACTGAATGATTTTCGAACCGATTAAACTGAGTAAAATCACTAAAAACTTTTCCAAATAGGTAGAAGAGTAACTTATTTTTCCTTTGATAACATTTGTTTGTTATATATTTGTTTTTGGCCACTTTTTCGAATCTATGTGTACAGTAAGAAACGCCCTTTATTTATTTTTTTTTTTTTTGCTAATCTGAAAGATAATAATAATTAGTAGTAACATATTTAACGAGTTTTTATAAAACACAGTTTATACCTTTTAGCAATGTTAGTACTTCCAAAGTGTTTCACATCTCTGCACTGAAAATAATTATGACAGCAATCTGTTGACATTAAATTTGAAGACAAACAATTGCAATCAGAAGCCGTGAAGGACATTTAGTGTATAACAGACTCCTGAACAGTTAGTTCACCCTCGAGGCAACTATTTACCTGTATAATGGCCAAATACATCCTAGGATGGAATACTATTTATTTGCTTTGTTTGTTTTTTTACAAAGGAGTCACCGCTTATCAAGCCCCAGACGCCACTCGAGGATAAGAGTAAATAAGTGTACAGTGGTCAATGGAGACAATATCGTAGCAGTTGTTAGTAGTGGAAATTTGATAAATCGGATTACTTAAGGTGAACGGCTCATCAAGAACTTGTTTACATTGGACTTGAAGACGGCCATTTTATCGTCAGCCGGAAAGCAGACAAATGGAAGAGAGTTCCACAAATGTGCTGTTCTAAGAAAGAAGCTTTGTTCATGGAATCTACGCTTAGGTTTAGGCACAGATAAAGAGTGGGAGAAATTATTTTCAGCTACACGAGTGCTTCTCGTGAAAGTTTGGCGAGAGGGAACCATAGATTGGAGCTCAGACGGGCACTTGCCATGAAAATAACAATAAAGCAGAGACGTCTCTTTTGTGAGAAAGAAGTTGCAGGGAAGAGAAAAAAGCATCCCCACTAAGCTAGAAAGTCTATTTTGAACTCTGTCAATGCAGCATAAGGTCTTTCTAGCAGATATGACAACAGTACTCCATCCTTGGATATACCTGGCTCTTATATAGGTAGAATATTGCATCAGCACTGAGATATCTACTAGATCGATAGAAGGATCCCACATTTTCCCCAGCAACCTTGACGACAGTTTTGATGTACGTGTTCCATTTCAGATCAGGAGTAATGGTCAAGTCCAGGAGCTTGTCAAAACATGGGGCTCCCTCCCAAGATGAGAGTCATTCATTTCAATTGATGCCAGATGTACTGTTGCAACATTTGAGCTGCTAAGCGTACCCTTTTCCTGTTTTGACAAGTTTCAAAATCGACTTCGAAATCTAGTGGATAAAGCCCTTTTCTCCACCCCACTTCTTACTCACAGAAAATCCATACCTTCTCCATGTTTTTTTTCTTTATGACTGGCAATTGACTAAACTTCTACCTCTTTAGAACATCCGCAGTACACAGTCATCTAGCTACAACAACTGCCAATAATTTCCCTTATTATTTATCTGTGCCAAAAGATAAACGTAAATTTCATGAGTAAAGTTTCTTTCTTGGAACTACTCGTCTGTGGAACACAATACATTGAGGTGGCTTCCCATCAAACTATAACCTGGCCGTTTTCTAGTCCAAAATATACAATAATAATAGAGTCGCTATTCTAAATAATCAAATCGTAACCAAGTCCTACCGTTGCCGCTCATCACGGTGTAGTCTCACCGTCCACCTAACACTTATTACCTCTTATCCTCGACTGGTATTCGGACCTTTAATAAAATAAAAAAAAGAAACAGTCAAACGGTTATGCGTTCTGTCTATGATGATTCTGCCTGACTATAAAAACAAGGGAAGGAAATAAAAGTAATTTTCCATCGTGGTAGGAAAACATACTATTTCTTACCGCGAATGTCTTACAAGGGGAAACCAAATATTGGAGCTCAGTCGAGTAACTTGCATCAAAGAACTAATAAAGAAGGGAGATACTAGCAACGTCTCTTCTCTGAGATTTGAAAAAAAATGTCTTGGTCTAGAAGTACATCTTCAATGACCAAGAACAGCATAAACTAATTGTGCATCAGAACAGATACTACACTGTTCCTAATGTGTTGCTTGAATTTTATTTATGCAACAGTAGAAAGGGAACACTACGAGCGTAAAATCTTATTTTGTTTTAGATTTGATCAGCAATATATTAAATACTACCTATAATTACGCGGGGTTTTCACTCACTTTTTTTTATCTATTAGTGTACATTTAACCGAGCGTTTCCAGGGAAAAAAAGAAAGAAAAAGACATTGCCGAGTAAGGAGTTGAATCACATACTATTTAAGATATATCAAATATTCTAAGTTGTAGCAATTTTCTTGAGCGTTGACTATATTATAGTCTTTTGAAAGCATAAAACAGTCATCTTCATCTATGAAAATTCAAACAAGGAAATAAAATCTCATAGTTCAAAGGGAAATAACCCATAGGTTAAATAAAAACTTACTTTCGTTTTTTTTAGCGCAACTGGTGTTGGTTATGCTAATAACCTATATATTAATACAATAGCGTGTGTGTTCTTTTGTGGGTCACGCTTTCCGGCAAGTTTGATTGGTTGAGATTTTATTCTGGAATAGACATTTAATTTCGGAATACACATTTACGAACGCTCTGGGTTCTATTCGAATAGCGTGTTCTCACAGATAAATTTGTTTTTAATTCTATAAAATTAAGTGGTTTATCTTACATAAATTGTTAAGAAATAATTTATTTTAAGTTATTACGTAATAAAATAAATAGCAAATTACTCTGCCGGCGGAGACAAAAAATTGAGCAATTATTTGTTGTTTTTTTTTTGTCATTGTTTATTTTTTTACATTTGTTTATTGAGAGAGAGAGAGAGAGAGAGAGAGAGCGAGTGAGAGAGGCAGAGCGAGCGGCTTATGTTTTCCTTATGTATTATTACTCCTACTACAACCTCAATTCTCATGAAAAAAGCGACACTGTTTTGTACACAAAATATGTTTCTAAAAACATTAACTCTAAAACTATTATATTAAATGACAGTTCATTTTTCTAAATAAATTATTTTTTACAACATTGTTTTAACGAAGACTAAATTTGTTTTTAATTTTATTACTTGTCTATCGAAAGAAAATAAAATTTATTTCGTTAAAAATGTAATTATTTCTTTGCTTTTTTTTATTCACTTTACATATTTATTTTACTTTACATATTCTTATATGTTCTCAATTTTTATTTAGACATAAAAATAGTTTAATCGATTTTGAAACATTAAAATATTTAAGATTAATGTGAAAAAAGTGTCCATTGATTTTTTAGGGTAAAATTAAAATTTCAAATTCGATTAACAATTCTATATATTGCTTTATATTAATTTTTTTATTCTACAAAATGTAGGGTTTTATCTTTCTGATACATGCAAAAGATATTAAGAAATAATTGCTTTTATTAGTTATTCTGTAGGTAAAAAAACAACACAATTCTCTCGAATATATATATATATATATATATATAATTTTCAAAGTAACTAGAATGCTGAGACTGATACTATACTCAGAAATTCATGCTGAAGTAATGGTTGCCTAATCTCTAACAGTGTTAATTTCGAAAAACTGCTGAAACAGTTTGTGATTTAAACAATACTTTATTTCAAGTATATTTTTAACAGTGGAGTGGGGGCTATGACGTCAGTCCCGAAAATGGCTGAAACTGTTTACGATTAAAAATTACTTTATTTCATGTAAATTTTAGTGGGGTGGGAGATATGAAATCAGTCCCGGAAATAGCCGAAACCGTTTACGCACTAACTATTACATCATTATTTGATTATAATGTTGATAATATATCGAAGTTATTATTTTGTAAGCTTGGGCAATAATGTGGGTAAAAATTATGAAATATTATTGTCAGAATTAGTAACATATCTAAGAATTATGAAAAATGATGAAATGTGAGTTAATTGATTGGTGTGTTTGTAATGAAATCATCAGCCCAGACAATATATCGAAGTTATTATTTTAGTAAAAGGGGCGATACAATTTTAACAAAAAGGCTAGAATGATATGACGGTGTCTTCATTCATGCTGAACGCCCATAGAATGTCCAGTAGCAATATATTACATATGAAAGATGCACCTGTGGGATTTCCACAGGTCCTGCTAGTTAAAAAAAAATAAATTTAAATGTAAATTACGTTAAAAATGAATTAAATAAATCAACTGTATATAATATTCTAAATAGAATATATTTTTAATTCTCTTACTAATTTCCATTTAAAAAATTATAGCTAATTGTTAAAACAGATTTTCTTTAATGTAACACCCAAGTGAGATACCCCCTTGAATGCTGACAACACACGCTTGAATTCTGTTCTAATTTCACAAAATATATTACATACTTTTTTTTACAAATATATGGCTCAGTTCTTAGTAAGTTTTTTAAAAGTCTCAAATCTCTCTTGTCTTCGGAGGCAACACGCAGACGGGTCGGAGGAGGGGTCACGTCTCAGGGAGCGTTGTTGTTACTTCGAGTTTCGCGCAGAAACTTTGGCTGGAGACTGACTAATTTCGCGCGATACTAGCACTATATAGTAAGGTCAGGTGTGGGGGAGATGATTTCCTAAACCAATAGGATTACGCAACATATTTGCAGAAAACCCCAAATTTTGCGAGTGTGCAATTCAACAATACCACCAGCTCTGCAGTTGGTGCAAAAATATGATATCAATTCCCATGACCCCAGGGCCATCGGCTGTCGGTCAGAACACCTGGTACTGAGTTCGTCGGTGTCAGACAATGCCAGCGCTATTGTTCTAACATTTCCTATCGTCAATTCCGAATCTCAAAAAATAAGCAATATATCTATTTTGACAATGAAATAATATATATATATATATATATATATATATATATATATATATATATATATATATATATATATCCCTTACTTTAAGTCTTTGGGATATCTTCCGTTGCCCGGGATCCATTAAAGCTATCTTAGCATACCCGGCTCCCCAATAAGGGCCAATTCGCTCCCTTAGGTCGATCACGTTACAATTTATGTATTGACCTTCTTCCCTCTTGTTTAACTGTGAAATTATTTATTGTGACAAAAAATTTCTAAATTAATTTATACGTTGCGTACTATTATCCTCATCTTTTTCAGTTGTGGTTTCTCGACATTTCGGCCAACTATTCCCCTGTCCTTCGTTAATAAATTAATAAAAATACTGATTTCAATAATGAATTCCCATTAAATTATATATATATATATATATATATATATATATATATATATATATATATATATATATATATATATATATACCATTCGGTACGGATCCGGCCATGGAAGATCAGAGAATAAAGAAACGTTGAGTTATAAGATCATAAATCCTACCTTGATCGCCGTAAAAGTGTCTCTCGGGCACACACAAGAGTTATCGCGAAGTATAGACAAACAAAATTATATAGAAATCAGTTAGTTACAATTTTCAGAAAGTTTTATAAAAATTAAAGGCATCAATTTTTTAGTGTCAATTTTAGCCATTTTAACCGCGAAAGAAACCCCTAGGGAGCAACCGGAGTTTTCTCGGAAAATTTGTTCAGTTAATTTTTTACACATATCATGTTTAAAGTTTGTGCAAAATCTAAAAAATTTCCAAGGCTTAGTTATTGAGGAAAGTGCGGACATACGAACGGACAATGGTAAAATTACAGGTCCACCTTCCTTTTTTCGGGGGAAAAAAATGATATAAGAAATTTCTATTTTGAAATAAAGAGGCTATATTTTAAAAATCGGGTTTACAATAAAATCGAAAAAATGGTTTACAAAATTCAAAAATTTAAATCTAATAATTTCCAGTTTCTTTTGTAACTTTTTAATTTATATATAATAGTGGTAATACACGGTGTCGCTCGGGAATGAATGGTGAAATCTGTGCCCTCTAGCACGCAGCCTTGAGCACCATATTATTACGTTGTTACAATAACAAATGCATTTATGTAATAAAATTGTGGAACTGAAAAATAAAAAAGCGAAATGCATTCTGATGGATTTTTATGTAAAGAAATTTTGATAGGATTTGTTTAAATTCGTGTTATTTTACGCTCTTTAAAATTTAATGAATATTCGCTTAAAATAAGTGAAAATAGTAATTCAAATTGTATTTATCAAAGTTACGTTGATGCGTGAAAAACACGCAAGTGGAGTTGTTCCGCGATTTTATTCAAATACATTTTCAAATCGTACAAATAATAAGAAACAGTGTTTATGGAAATCGCTCTAGACAATGCATGAATCCACTTGATATAAGGAGTTAAAACACTTCGAGAACAAAAACATGTCATCTGTTTGGTGTTGTCTGTGATCCATTCTTTTTAGAAGACGTTTCTATATTAGTGTAGTCTTCTTTTGTCAGCAATTTTGCTACGTCTTCTTTGTGAATAGATCTCAGCAGGTTTTGCGCCAGATTTTCATACCATGTATTCTATTATAAATGTTTTCTTTCAACTCTTTCATTTCTTGAATTAATAAACAGTTTCTGTTTTTCTTTTTTTCTTCTTTTTTTTTTCAATTTTTTTTCAAGCTATTCTTTTCATGTTTTTCAGTTATTCAAGCATTCCTGTTGTGATCTTGTCAATTTCCCCATATTTTTCAACAGGCATGTTTTTTTTTTGTTTTTTTTTTATCAGGTCCGGCTGTTCTGTTTTTCTTTTTCTTACAGTGTTCCACATTCTTCGGTTGGCTTTCATTCCCATCTCATTAACTCCTAACGTCGAGTGGTTATTGACCTTGTTAAGCGGTGACCACGATATCAAAACTATATAACACTTATCAACTCTTGTTTTCTCATTTAATATAAGTAAATAAATATTTATATATACATTCAGTCATCTTGATAAAAACATTTCTTAAAGTTCTTAATACAGTCATCATCATCATCATCATCATCATCATCATCATCATGCAGTCCGTCAGTCTTGGCGATGACTAGTCGGAGCCTCAATGCTTTATCCTTCGATATTGGCATAGTCCTCGTTCTTTGTAAAACATCCGGTCACAGGCACTGCATATATGGGTGCCAGGGTTGTGTCGTCTATAGTGTCTCAGCTCTAAAGCTTCTCCAATATTTCTCTCTCTTTTTTCCTGCCTTTGTGGAGACTGTTTCGCCAACCACTCCTTTCTGTGACTTGTTCCTCCCAACTCTCAACGTTGATGTTCATTGCCTTCAGGTGCCGCTTTGTTACATCTTTGTAGTGAAGCTTCTGACCTCCTACTCCGCGAGTTCTATTTTCCAGTTCCCCGTAGAAGATAGTATTTGGGATTCGGTTGTCTTCCATCCTAATAATGTGCCCTGTTCATCGTATTTGCATAGCAGCAAGGGTAGCTTCCACGCTATCTACGTTTGCTCTTCTGAGAACTTCCGTGTTTGATATGTAGTCACCTCCATGATCCTTCTCAGGTGTCTCAGTTGGGCGGCTTCCAATCTCCTTGTGTTCTCTATACGGAGTGTAGGTCTCTGCCGAGTACAGCAGGGCTAGCAGGACGGTTTCTTAATACATTCACAAATACATTGATTATGTAGGCATGTACAGGGTGGCCGAAAAGTCCCAGGACACTATACATGTATTTTTAATAAAACACAGTATGTTTTAATGAAACACACAGAAAACATATAATAACATTTTCGGCCAGTGTCCTGGGACTTTTCGGCCACCCTGTATGTTGCAAGAAAGAATTGCTATTTAACCCATAGATTCGGATTCTGACATGTACTGTCATTACTTTGGATCAGATCGGACTTGGGAGTAACAAAGAAACAAAGGCATTACTCCCTATTCTCTGGAGATCATACATTGCTTTAATGAAGTAGCAGAAAAAGAAGAAGAAAAAGAAGAAGAAGCAGAACAACAAGAGAAATAATAACAAAAATATGAACAAGTATGAAATTAAAATGAATTAATGATGATGATGATGATGATTATGATGACGACGACGACGACGAGGACGAGGACGACGACGACGAAGACGACGATGATGATCATCCTCATGATTGTAACTGGTGCTGGTGATTATGAAAATGCCGATAGTAGTGATGATGATGCTGTTGATGATGAATGTAACTGATGATGATTACAATGATGATGATGATGTTGATAATACTTGCATCTAATGATGTGTATAACTGATGCTGATGCTGATGATTATAATAAGTGATGATGACGGTGGTGAAGATGATGGTAGTAGTGGTCATAATGATGATAGTGATGATGATGATAATTGTAACCGATGGAACCGATTTATTGGTTATGTGCTTAATAAATCGGTTTACTTAAGGAGTCCTATACTATATTCTCTATTATAAATAATCTAGAAATATTGATATTCCGGAATAAAAAAAAACTGACAAAGATAGAAAAGAATGCCCGAGACTTTTTCGAAAGAGTCTTCATGTTATTTTTTGTGCTTATTATTATTTGTGTGTGTGTGGGGGGGGGTATATTTTATTTTTTGTTGTTCCCACGTGCTAAAATGTCGATCCCTCCTGTTTTGTTTGGCTTTCTGCCTGGAAAAATTCTAATCAATTTTTAACGTTGAAAAAGAAAAGGAAAAAAAAAGATGAAATAATTATCTTTTCTTTCACTTTTTTCTCCTCATCCAACCCCTAACAAATAATAAAATATGAGAAAAAAAATATTTAAATATTGGTAAAATAACACCGATGAGAAAACACTTGGTTTATTTAATTAAAAACAAGGTTGCTAAACCAGTTATTTTGAATTGTTATTCGTTTTTCAAGTTAAAAACAATAATTTTTTTAAAGAGGTAAAAAAAAAATATGACATCGTATGAATAAAGAATGTATTTTCGAGTCATATTAATGATTTTCTAACACCTTTCTACGTCTTTCTCTTCTCTAAACCATTCTCTTTAAATTAAAAGTGTAAATAGCAGTTCGTTTTTACCTGCTAATCTATATATCTATAAAAGTGAGAACGCATGTTTGAAGAGAGGTCTCAACCTATATACTCAACGAATTTTTGACTTTCAGACTTAATATTTGGTATATAGAGTATTCATGTGAAAAACGTTTTTAATCTGTCTTCACACAGAAAAAGGCTGCTAAGGGTTATTTTTTTAAAAATTAGTACTTGGGAGTCATTGGACTTTTATCTGTGTGTCAACCGCTTCACGAATGCGCAGGCGCGGCCGTGAAACGTGACAGATTTCTTAAAGATCGCATCAAGCTGGCCTAATGGTTAGAGTACTTGACTCAGTGTTTTTAGGTTTGGGTTTCGATCTCAGCTCGAGTTTTTTTTTTTTTTTTTTTTTTTCTTTACTTACAAGAACTTAACTTAAACATAATACTCGCATGTACATGTCTCAGTTTCTGTATGAATTAAAATATAATATTTATGCGTATGTTACGACCGGGCAACAATAATAATAAAATAAGTAATAAAACATGTACGACATGATGAAAATAAAATCTAAGACAAAGGACAAAAACGTTAATAGTATTATTATTATTATTATTATTATTATTATTATTATTATTATTATTATTATTATTATTATTATTATTATTATTATATATGATGAGCTGTGAAACAGCGAAACAGTACTGTATATGGATGACTATAATGCTCCTCACCTTGAGTTGAGCATATTGAGAAGTGATACACGAATTACCATTAGCGTATAAGCGATGTTCTTTGTGCAAAAAAAATCGAGCTTAGGTATTTCGGACGATGTCAAAAGATCGTTAAACTCATGACTCATACAGCAGACGCCGATAGCGTAGTGGTTAAGAGCCTCGACTGTCGTAAAGACGGTCGGGTTTCAATCCTGGCTTGAGGTAGTTGCCGCACTGATGCGCTACGAAACAGTGCTGTATGTGGATGACTATATATATATATATATATATATATATGTGTGTGTGTGTGTATATGTAATAGAGTTTGTCCGCCTGTGTCAAGAACGGTTTCTACAAATCTACTCTGTCAGTTTTTTTTTCTGCAACAGACTTGAAAATTGATATATAGGAGATTTCGAACAAAATCTATAAAATTTTAGCTGGTAGTTTAATTGGCTTACTCTTACAATGTTGGAATTTTTTGTCTCAATTTTGATTATTTGGCAACTATTTTTACCGACTAAATCAAATTGAATTTATTTTATGGGTAAAAATCCTCTATGTATCAAGTTTTGAGTTTGAAGACTAAAAATTCACAGCGGAGTTTGGTAGAGACCGTTCCACACACAGACATTTCAGAGCTATATATATACATATATATATATATATATATATATAGAGAGAGAGAGAGAGAGATTGAGAGAGAGAGAGATAAGCATGCATGTTCTCGTGATAGAACATTTTCATTCTAAATTCTACGCAGTTATGCAGAATGTAAAAAATATGCATAAATAGAAATGAGTTAAATTAAAATAATAATCTAATAAGAAACCTTGTGAATTAATAATCAATGAAAGTTGTTTTTTTAAAGGACTATGCAAACCATTATGAAGCCACTCACATGCACATGACTGAGTATATTTTTTAAAAAGTCCGTTTTAATAAAAGAAAATATCAATGTCGGTGCGGCAAAAACTCAACTTTTATACATGCATATAGTATATGTCATCGACATGAAGTATATCAGTGCAGCTAGAGTAAAAGCTGCCTCAGGCCATGTTTGAAACTCGGCCACCTAGCCAGTAGTCGGCGCTTCTAACCGTTACGCTAGTCGATTGATTGCACCAGATGATCACTACACTTTTCAGCACGTCCAAGTACAATATGGTGTTGGCTTTCAACCCGAAGATGTGAGGTGGCATCATGTGGCCCTCAATTGAAACCACACCAAAGACGATAGCCGGAAACTTTGTTGTCACCACCCAGGGCACTTCCCTGTTATTCGTGGTAATCCAGTAATGCATTTTGAGGATGCTGGCACTGGTTATGTTGTCATAATTTTAGTCAATAGAGAGCATGAGTTGCACAGCGGCGCCTCTCCGATCTCTCTCCTGCAACATCGTGTCACTCTTAGAGATGATAGAAGGCTCCTATCGCTCTTGGGACCTCTGCACAATTGGCCAATTAGTAGAGGTTCTGCAACAAAAAAAAAAGAAAAGAAAAAAGGAAACTGGTTTTCATCAAACTTCATGTCGTGTTTTCTATGGCCACAATTTTATCGTGCCACTCTGTAATATATTATACTTTGTTCATTAGATCTCAGATAAATACCAGTCAAGAATATGTCCTCGGCAATCAGTACAACAGAGTCTGGGTCTTATAAAAACTAAATTGGCTTTTTTTTTCTCTGACTTAAATTATGGTTTTATTTTATTCCAGGTGTCAAGTATTCCAGGTTTTCCCTTTTCGTGCTTTCGTGATTTAGTTTATTAAAGATCCCCTGATGTGTCCGACTGTAGAATACTGACGAGGCTCTTTAGACATGTTTTGTAGGTCATAGTACACTTTCTCCTTCGTGTTGTTTTTTTTCCTACGTTTTGACCTTTTGTCACATCTTCCTGCTATGTGATGAAGGTGATTTTTTATGCAAAGCGCTCTAGAAAAGTCGCGAGGCCACTTGATATAAGCAGCTAACACGTAGGAAATATAATAATATTTCCTAGGTGTTAGCTGCATATATCAAGTGGCCTCACGACTTTTCTTGAAATAACAGAAAATGTCTTTATTTGCTTTATTCTTGACAAGATGTAAGAAGAGAACAGTCTGCACAGAATTAGAGATAGAGACACATAGATAGATGGAAAGGGAGAGAAAGGGAGAGAGAGTGTGTGTGTGTAGTACTTGGAAAGAAGCTACTGGAATTAGAAAATATATTATAATTATGTATGAAAATAGTGAATTGATGGAGACCACTCGCTGAAGCTGTCAAACAAGCTGGAAGAAAAGAAACACGGAATAGATAAAATAATTCTGAAAAACACATGCCATAATAGTTTTTATAGAAAAGACTGAGACTAGAGATCACGTTTGTGGGAGGTCAATTCCAGCGAACAAGAAACAAAGTATACTAGCGATCAAAGTTCCTTTCAAGTTGAAACGATATAAGTTATTAAATTTACCAAATTTTCATTACTAATGATTACTATATTGACCAACTTCTACTGTACACTCTTTAACCCTTATCCTTGAGTGGCCTCTGGGCCTTGATAATGTGGTGATGCCTTTGTAAAAAAAAAAAAAAAAAAAAAAAAAACGCTTCAGGCCAAGAGAGGGTGTTTGACAGACAGATCCTTTTATATAGATATGTGGACGCATATAATAAATCTTATACATTAAGTAAAGCCAGTGTATCCTCTTAATAGATGATAATTTCTGCAACAAAGGTCGCATGTACAAATATTTTCAGTTAGTGATTGTTGTCACATATAGGCTGTATTTGACCCTTTCAAGCAGGGGAAAGTATGACACAAGGGTGGAAGGTGGGGATCAAAAGCTTGCATAAATAAATTTGACCCAGGAAACTGCCTTAGTAGTTCCTTCAGCATTTGCTGATTGAGGTCTCTCAGAGATCTCGCGGAGAGTAAAAAGTGTACCTGAGATTTACTTTAGGCAGCATCGCTTCGCTAATTTTGTCAATTAGTCCTCGCATTCCATGAGCGATGTTTCTAATAAATGGGGAAGAATTTCCGCCTTTTGGTTCGAAATCTATCCATCTAAGACTTATCGCTCGCTAGTTCTTGAGTTTGAACTGATCTTTTCTTTTACTTCCTTACCTCAATGGCTTCATGTCTTGTCTGGACCTCTTTCCATTATAAAAATAAAGCAACGCTTTCTGAGAGACAGAAGATAAAGCCATGGGGGATGAATATCCAAGGACTTCACAGTACCATATCTTAGCCTAAGAGAACAAGTCCACCGTCGTTCCAGTGGTAGTGACCCAGGCAGAGTGATTGTCGAGAACGTACCTTTGACTGATGTGTCTATCATCGTCTTCAGATGGCGGGTGTCAAATAATTGGCTATGTTGTTAGAAAACAACATTTTAGTGTAGTTCGTTTACTTCGATTTTAATATTTAATCCTGGTAGATGTGTTTTTGAACTTAGTTATACATACATAAAGTGGGAGAGTTTTCACTCTCACACGTAAAACCACTATAACCTTCGCCCATTACATCGGGAAGAAAGAGATTCTTGCCTATGTGAATAAAACAGAAATATGTATGTGTGTGTGTGAAAATATTGAATCTACAAACTCTTAAACTACTCATCAGATAACATTGAAATTAACATTAAATAGTAATCATACACCAAGGATAGATTAAAGTAGAAGTTTTGTTTGTGTGGATGAATATTTCGTACACAAATATGGCGGAAAGTTGAAATGTAACTTACAAATTTCTATTGCTTTTACATTACCGAAAGCGAAAAGATATTGTCTTCAAAACATCAAACATATGGAAGGCCCCCACCGGAGATGAATGTATGAGCAAAATCCACACTGATCGTCTTAATGCTGTATTCTTTTGTATAGACACCTCCCCGTTGCCGGAAACTTTGTTGCCATCATCCTGAGCACGTCCCTGCTATTCGTGGCAATCCAGTGATGTATTTTGAGGATGCTGGCACTGGTAATGTTGTCATAATTTGGGTCAGCAGAGAGCATGAGTTGTACAGCGGCGCCTCTCCGACATATTTCTATTATTTTACACATGCGTAAGTTCAACCATAGCTTGAAGTGGTTTAATATTAGATCTTTCTCATCTGTCTGTCGATAGCTCAACCAGTAGGGAACGTGACTGAGGCGCTAAATGCTTTTGTTTCGATTAAATCTGATGGTATCCGAAGCAATTAAAAAAAAATCTTTTGAAATCACTACTATATATTAGGTACAATATAATATTCAATACAGTATTGGCTTTATAATAATAAATACAAAATCTGAATGAATTAAAATATGTTTAAGCGTAGTTTACAACCTGGCAAGGCCGGCTGGCTCCCGCTACTATTTATTATGCTGGATCAAAAATGATGTCGTTTATTGACGTGTAAATATATATATATATATATATATATATATATATATATATATATATATATATATATATGAATAAATGATTAATAACACATGTTAAAAGACATCTTGAAAAAGAGTTAAAACATATTTAATTTTAATTTTGTGACTTACTTGTAGTTTCATTAAATACTTTTATATGCAAAATCCGATCTTGCATTTTGCTAATTCCTGCCCTCTGATGAGAAGGAGAGTATTTCTTCGAAACTCCGCGGATTAAGGACTATCCACTTATCTTGCGCTTCCTTTTTTAAAATTAAACATGTTTTTAACTCTTTTTCAAGATGTCTTTTAACATGTTTTATTAATCATTTGTTCATATTATAAGCTCTATTTCCTTTTCGGTTTTATTGAGCTTTTACATCTGGTTGAGATTACTTTACTTGTAAATATTAACTCTTTAATATTTATAACATGTTTTAAGTTTACCATTTTGATTACTTTGGTAAGCTTATTGTAATTTTTATTTTATATATATATATATATATATATATATATATATATATATATATATAAATGTATTTTCTTATTATCAATCATTATATGAGAAACTTAATGTAATTACAGAAAAATATAGAGAATAAATGACAAAAAGTTATATTCCAAAATTCATGATGTTGACCATCTTACAAGTTATTCCTTTAATTCAGTCAATTATAAGATGGTCAACATCATGAATTTTGGGATATAACTTTTTGTCATTTATTCTCTCTCTCTCTCTCTCTCTCTCTCTCTCTCTCTCTCTCTCTCTCTCTATCTATCTATCTATCTATCCCTCCCTCCCTCCCTTATATATAGCCGCACTGATGAGCTGTGAAACAGCAAAACAGTATTGTATGTGGATGACTATATATATATATATATATATATATATATATATATATATATGATAAAAACGACATTATTTTTGCATCAACTTGATAAAGAAGTAGATACATACTCTTAGCGTATTTGTTCTCTAAATCAAGTTCCCTTATTCTACGTAGACTAAAAACCGAAAAGACTTATTGAAATTCCTGATTGTCTATCTTAAAAGTGGAAAAAACGTACGCGCAACACACATGGTGCAGGCTTTCTTTATTATTTATATTTTAACAAAAGTAAATAAAAAATAAAACATTGGGGCGGGAATATAATATATACAAACATTTGTGCACACGCAAGCCTACTGCTGAGCAAGACGAAACAACCAGAAACAAATAAAGACAAAAGCTTAGACGGGGGATACTATAATACGATGGGTGTGAAAAATTAGCTGATAAGAGCAAAGGTGACGAACCCTGTATCAAACGCCCCACCTCCTTAATGCATCATCGCTTCTTTCTCAACTCCTCTGCCTTTTACCTACTCCTCCTTCCTCAATGCATTCACCAGCATATTTCTTTTTCACTGTTTTCTCTTACTTTTCTGCGTCTACTTCTGCTCGCCAGGGGGCCGATTTAAGCCCATGACCCTACCACCTTTGAACGGTGGTGTCACTGATCTGGCATTTTGCGACAACTCTTTGTGTGGAAAAGAATGGGGCGAAGTCGGGCGGCAGGGTTAGGTGCGCACACTTAGGGGTGTTGGACTGTGTGAAGTTTTTTTTTTTTTTTACAGGGAGGGAGAACGATAAAGTGGGCGACGTAGGATAGCTATAAAGAAAAGGGACCTTCGAGGTTTGATGGAAATCGTGAGGCTAGGAAGAGTGAGGGGTCTGTTCGAAAGAATACGGCACCAAGACAGTCAGTGCGAGTTTTGCTACGGAGCTCATACATTAATCTCCGGTGGGGCCTTCCATATGTTTGATGTTTTAAGGACAGCATCTGGGCGCTTTGGGTGACTGTTTATATACATGTGCGCATAATGGCGAACGCATTTCGATATTCTTTTTTTTTTTGTTTTTCAATTTTTTTATTAGTTTGTTCAAGCTGGGGATGCGGCATCCTACCGGATGCCAGACATTCACCCACTATCTCATACATTCCGACTGGGAGATCTATTCATGCTTCTTACCGTCCATTTCAGTGCAATCGTCTGAATCTCTTGCACTTGGTTTACTGGGCATATTTCTCAGGTAGTTATGGAAAGTGTTTTTTCATGATTCACACAGTCCAACACCCATAAAGCATGCGTACCTTACCCTGCTGCCCAAACTCTGGCCATTCTTTTCCATATATAGAGTGTCGCAGAATGCCAGATCAGTTGTGCTCATAATTACTTCTGACTGTACTTCATAGTATACGTTCTCAGAAATTACTGCTGCATTTGATATTCAACTTTTTACAGCTCGTCCAGTGAAAATATTTACACATTCCCTTGTGTCACATCGTATGGTATCCGCCACGCGAGTAGAACGATACAGCTGGATATAAGGTGACTTACACTCTTTAATTCTGTGTGGCAGAACCTGCATGTGTTGTCCTTGCTGATACCACTCACAAGTATACAACTTCATAGTGTACTGAAATGTCTTGCTTTTTTTTCTAGTACCTCATATTGATAGCAACCTTATATCTGATAAGATAATGGAATTTTGCATCTAGTCTGATTCACTGTAATATCTGCTTTGACGGTGCAGTTTGAAACCGGTATTTGCTCTCCGGATGCAGACCTAGGAGACCTAGGTTTGCTCAGTTACCAACCCCTCCCTCTTGGTATTGCAGACAAAGCTGAAACCATTGTCAATAATTTTCCCCATTCTTTATCTGTGCCTGAATCAAGACGTAGATTTCATGAACAAAGCTCCTTTCTTAGAAGTGCACGCCTGTGGAACTCTCTTCCATTTGCCCGTTTCCCACCTAACTACAATTAGATCATAATAAACAAACATAAGCAAATTTCTGATAAACCGCCCCCTTAAGTAAGACACTTCATCAAATCTCCATTATTAACGATTACTACGATATTATCCCATTGATTACTGTACACGCAATAACCCTTATACCTGATTGACTTCCATGCCTTGATAAGTGGCGACTACCATATAAAAAAAAAAGTTCGACAAAAAGGCAAGCCATTACGGTCGAAGCCAGCACACCTGCAGGAGTTGCCGGAAAGGTGTTGCAGTGCTTCACTATCTGCTTTTCGAAACTCCAAACCGGTTTTTTTTTATCGATGTTTACTCTCTTTACCATGTCCTTTCATAAAGCACCCGCAGAGCAGTGGATATTTTTGCCCATAGCTGGTGAAAATTTGAATATATTTACAATTTTGACGAAAATAACGAAGATCCTCATTGTACTTATGGTGGTATCAAAATAAAAGCGAAACCTTTAAAAAAAAAAGTACTTCATATAAATACTAGCTTAAGTACTCGCTAAGGCGGTGTTTATTAAATATTTCGCTTCCAAATTCATACTCAGATGGAAAATTTATCACTAAATCCGTAAACAATAATGGTGTACCAAAAAGGCATATGTTGCGTAATTATTGCCATAATTTTCATCATTATTTTCATTACACGCACAAAGTGGCAACCTTGGTTGAAGTGAGTGTCCCTAATGATGGCGATCTGAACGGGGCTGAAAGGGAGAAACAGACCAAATATCAAGGCCTCATGTATGATATGACACGAAACTGGAATTTAGGAAGATATCAATCATACCAATTATTATAGGTGCTACAGGGCTTATGAAGAAGAACCTGAAGGCCTACGTAACTAATATTCCCGGTGGATCAAGTGCAAAAGAGATCAATATAATTGATCTTAAGAGAACAACGAGGATACGATAAAGAGCTTTCGGTTGCTCTCAATAAAAAGCAGGACAATGTTGGCAGCTGGTTTGGCTGCCCCATACCCAGTATTACAATCTTCAAAGAAATAAATACTAGAAATATATATATATATATATATATATGTGTGTGTATATATATATATATATATATATATATATATATATATATATATATATATATATATATATATATATATATATATATATATATGATTGTTGAGCTGGATTAAATCCGACGATATGAAATAAAATGGAGGTGGAAGGACCTGAATACTCAACGTTTCGCCCGATTTATGCGGGCTTCTTTAAAAGGGATGGTCATTGAATAAAATGACACGAGATTACGAAGGAAGTTTTTTTTTGTAAATTAGAGATAATTGAATTGGGATAAAATAGCGTAGTAAATTAAAAGATGGTGTCTAAAAATAAGAATAGGAGGTGATAAAATGGAGTCTAAAAATAGATAATGATAAAATAAAAGCAGTAAATAAGTAAAATTAAAATAATAAAATTAAGTGAAATTACGAATTTTTTTTAATCTCGTGTCATTTTATTTACTTAATCTATCACCGCTATATTTCCAGACGCAATTTTTTAATCTCTACGATATTTTAACTTTTAGACGTAATCCACTACACTAGTTTACTATAATTTATTTTCTCTCATAAAATGTATATACATGTATATATGAAATCTAATTTACATAAGGAAAACACGCTGCTCTCCCCCATCATTATATATAGCCCCAATCCCCCGACACTCTCGTCTTAAAGAAGCCCACATAAATCGGGCGAAACGTTAAGTATTCAGGTCCTTCCACCTCCATTTTATTTCATATCGTCGGATGTAATCCAGCTCAATAATCATACTGTCGGAATGGAAGGACAACTTTACCAAAGAAAGCTGCGTAAATATACTAACACACTGATCGCAGCACACTCCAACACAAACAGCAGTTCTTTGTTACAACGATGCATTGACGAGAAGGTCATTCCCAAATGTACCAATAAGACCTTCCAATTCTCCCACCATATTTTCCTTGAACACATTGAGCAGTATCTAAGCGCATCAGCACAAACTCTTAGAAACAAAGCAACTTACAAACTATTGCCAAATCATTAGCAGACGATCTACACATGAACCACTCTATTTCTAGGAATACAACCTCTAAAATTAAACGACGGATTATATCTTTCAACTCTACCCACGACAGAAAACTTAACAGAAAGCTATCCAATCTAATCTCCAACAGCAAATGGGGTTCTATTGAACGACCAAAACTCATACAAAATCTTACAAACCGGCCACTATCAAACACCGAGATAGAAACCCTCTGCCTTGGTTTAAAATTTGCAACGGGAATCTATCCAAAGATAACAACCAACACTATCGCTCGAAATTATAAACACGAAGATACCGACTTTATGAAAGGTTTCATCCAGGGTATAATATCCACGACCACCGCCCAAACCAGGGATATCACCCTACCAAAACGATACATAAATGCATTATCACACATAGCTAACGACCATAATATTATCGTCTCACCTGCTGACAAAGGTGGGGGGATTGTAATAATGGAAACAACTGAATACAAAGATAAAAATATTTCAACTATTACAAGATAAACACACATATGAAAAAACTACTCCGAAATAATACATAAAGAAATTGACGAATTTAACAAATCTTACAAGGAATTAATACATAATGATAAAATATGGACTACCTATTAGAATATCATCCTAAAATCCCGACCTTATATGGTTTACCATAAACACATAAAAATAACAATCCAATACGCCCAATCATCTCCGGCATTTGCAGTGCCACCCATAAGATAGCAAGAGCCATCACAAAGCACCATAACGCCATTATTGGCCACAATTAGCAATTCCCATATAAGAAACTCTGGCGACCTTCTTAATAAGATAAAAAACATAGATATGAAAAATAAAACCATGAAGTCTCGATATAGAATGTTTATACACCAATATCTCTACCAAGAAATGCCTCAACGTTCTTTCAAAACACTTAAACAAAATAAAAATTAAATTATAAGTATATGCCTTGACATCACATATTTCACATTCGATGGACTCTGCTACAAACAAAAATTTGGACTGCCCATGGGTAACCCTCTAAGTGGGGTTTTGGCATGTCTATTTTTAGAATTGATAGAAACCGGACCCATGAAATATAAATTGCCCAGGGGCACTTCCTACTATAGGTATATTGATGATATTTTAATTTTTCTCCCTATATCTTCCAAAATAGAGAATATCACTGAGAAATTAAACAAGATTGAACCCACTATTAACTATACGTATGAAAGAGAAAATAACAACTCCATACCTTTTCTGGACATCAATATCATAAATAACAATGATCATCTAAGTTTTAAAGTCCATCGGAAAGTCACGAATAAAAATGATTGCATACACTTTTATTCTCACCACGATGATAAAATAAAAAGAGGTATTCTAATATGATTTTTTCTTAGGGCCCTGAGAATATGCAGTGAAGAATGCATCGTGGAAGAATTTGAGTATATCGAACGTACATTCATGAACTTGCAATACCCTCAACATTTTTTGGCAAATACATAAAGAAAAGCACTAAAACTTTACCATAACCGAAATGAGATCATTCCCTAAATAGCCAGACACACAACAGACAATTAACATTACCAATTAATAAAAACAACGACACCATCTATAAGAACCTAAATAAGACAGGCAGTCAAATAACAAAACTAAACTCTTTAACAATTAGGGATCTAACACGTAAAATTATGACTAATACCAACATTAACACCAAAGCCGGAATATATCCCATACCCTGCCTTAATTGTGGAAGAATATACGTAGGAGAAACTCAACGTAATTAAATAAAAGAATGTATGAACACAGAAGAGATGTAAAAAACAACAATACACTCAACGCCATATTTTGTCACGTCATGGAGAACGACCACCATTTTAATTTTAACAAAGCAACTTTCCTTAAACTCATACATAACAGATCCACACGACGTTTAATTGAGTCGGCTATAATATCCCATTCCAGCAATATAATTAAGCAAAGAAAAGGTTTTTTTCCACGTTGCTCTCTTTGTCGAAAATAATTATTAAAGAGAACAACTTAGACACCGGTTAAACGCGATATATATATATATATATATATATATATATATATATATATATATATATATATATATATATATATATATATATATATATAAAGGAAAAAAATTGGTAATTTCACTTAATTTTATTATTTTAATTTTACTTATTTACTGCTTTTATTTTATCATTATCTATTTTTAGACTCCATTTTATCACCTCCTATTCTTATTTTTAGACACCATCTTTTAAGTTACTACGCTATTTTATCCCAATTCAATTATATCTAATTTAAAAAAAAAACTTCCTTCGTAATCTCGTGTCATTTTATTTACTTAATCTATCGCCGCTATATTTCCAGACGCAATGTTTTAATCTCTACGATATTTTAACTTTTAGACGTAATCCACCACACTAGTTTATTATAATTTATTTTCTCTCATAAAATGTATATATATGTATATATGACATCTAATTTACATAAGGAAAACACGCTGCTCTTCCCCATCATTATATATAGCCCCAATCCTCCGACTCTCTCGTCAATGACCATCCCTCTTGAAGAAGCCCGCATAAATCGGGCGAAACGTTGAGTATTCAGGTCCTTCAACCTCCATTTTATTTCATATATATATATATATGTGTGTGTGTGGGGGTGAATATATATATACATTATTTGTTTATATATATATATATATATATATATATATATATGTGTGTGTGTGTGTGTGTGTGTGTGTGTGAATATATATATATATATATATATATATATATATATATATATATATATATATATATTAGTGTTGAGACGATTCATCAGTATCGGGAGCGGAATCGGATAAGTTTTGCATATTTTCCGATGTCTAAACGATTCTTTTAATTACCGTTTTCTTTTATTTGATTTTGTTCAAAACGAAACCTTCCACTGCTGGTAGTAATAATAAAATAATAAATATTTATAGATTTTAAACTAGTAGTAAAACTAAAATTTATAGATCACTGCCCCCCCACCAGTATATGTTTTACTTTTGAGAAAATATGTGCAAATTGTTAGTACAGGGTGACCCCCACCCCCACCCCCAGAAAAACATAGAAAGTACGAGGGGCGTGCAATAAGTAATGCCCCTGACCCACTTCCCATAGCAGTAGAGCAATGAAACTTGGCAGAGTTATTAGTCTTTCTCTATATAGGAACCACCCAGAGTTATGCGTTTCTCCCATCGTTTGATGCAGCTCTGGAAACCGTTTTTGTAGAATATTCCGGTTTGGTCCTCCACTACGACGTGACTTCAGGAATCAAGGCTGCATCATCTGGGAAACGCTTTCCTTTCAAAAACAACTTCATGGCTGGGAAGAGGTGAAAGTCAGAGGGTGCGCGGTCAGGAGAGTAGGGAGGATGGAGGAGGATTTCATAACCACATGCCCGTGCTTCTGATCTGGCGACATGCGAGTTGTGGAACGGAGCGTTGTCCGGCAGGAGGAGGGTACCTTTGCTTATCTTACCCCGCCTCTTGATTTTGATAGCTTCCATTAATTTCCTCAAAAGTGAAGCATAATAATAATATTAATTTTTTAAGTAAGGCAGATGTATCTGGAAAATATTTAAATATCAAAGAAAATATTTACTTTTTGATGTTGATAAACAAAGTAATATAAATTGAGAATAAAAATTAAAATATAATCATCTGCCTTACTTAAAAAATGCTAGGTTTATTTTTGGTGTCTTTTTTAAAAAAAAACACCCAATATTTTTGCCGATGAGGAGACTTTGTTTAAAAAAACTGTATGTAAAAATTATTGTCCATGACTTAATGTCCATCTCAATAAAAACATCGTTTCCGAAACGATCGTACAATTTATTGACTTTGTTGTGTTCTTTCTTATGAAACCGATTTTTAATTTTAATTATAAATTATCAATCATCTCACTAAATATTAAAATAGCTTTAGGAAATATATGCCTATTGAGCTTATTATATATCTGCATTAAACGAGCACTAATTTTCTTGTATTTTAATTACATTATTGATTTTACTATTGCATTAAAATACACGCTGCTTTTTAGACTGCTGTTCTAATCCTCTCTCTCTCTCTCTCTCTCTCTCTATATATATATATATATATATATATATATATATATATATATATATATATATATATATATAAAAATTATTTACTGTAATAATAATAATTATTATTAAACATGATAAACAGGGGTGTTTTATCCTTTCGGGAATCATCAGTGCAAGGCGTTACGATTAACACCAGTCAAGAGATTCGAACCCGGGAGCAGAAGTCATGTCTCGCTTCATTAGCAAAGACCCAAACAACTCGGCTATCGTCAGGCGCGAGAGATACAGTTGAGATTTAAACATTTATTCTTATTAAATGCTTTTAAAGAGTGATCTAATCATTATATGACGATCTGTGCATATGAGCTAAGTTGAGCGATTTATTTCAACTGAAAGTTCTCAACGATAAGAAAAGGTTCTTAAAGGGGCTGACATAATATATATATATATAAATATACATATATACTAAACTATATATATATATATAAACTATATATATATATAGTTTATATATAAACTAAATATATATAAACTATATATATATATATATATATATATATATATATATATATATATATATATATATATATAAGAGATTTGTGTGCATGTGGGTGCGAGTGCGTGTACCTTCGTTCCCTATGGACTCGAAAACGGCTGAACCGATTTTTTTTAGCATTTCACACGAAGGTACTTAAGTTGTCGAGGTGCTCTTTCGTAAGTTTTGTATCGGAATGCGTCTCATAATATTGAACATCGATAATCGAAGATCGATAATCTAAAATCGATAATCGAAGTTATCTGATTAGCCCGATTTTTACCAAAAATGAACACTTTTATACAACTTAACATCACAAGTGCATTTGAAAAACTTTATCATTGCCAAGCAGAAAGACACAATCGATAAAATCAACTGTGAATTATAAGATCGGGGCGCGTTCGAAATGAATTTTTCAGAGCATAATTGAACCATGGTATTTGCTTGACTTTTGTACGTTAAACTTTAATTCAAGAGGTCATTTAAAAATAATTTCATAAGCGAACAGAAAGTTTTTGATAAAACAGAGGTGCGTTCGAAATGAATTTTTCTGTTCAGAGCACAATTGAATCATGATACTTGACTTTTGCATTTTATCTTTAAGTGAAGGTATTATTTACTATTTTTTTTATTATAAAATCAAGAGTAAATTATCCTAAGTGTAATATGAAGTACAATGTTCTTTCGACTATGTCACTGCTCGGAGGCATGCGTGGCACTATTTTCCGTGCCACTGTTTCTAACACGCTCTACAGCATGGCCGAGTGGTAATTTGGCCATGAGCGTAGAGATACAAAGAAATCCCTACCCATAATTCCCTTGCTATCTTTCTCTCTCTCCTGCACGACCACCATGAAGTGAAGACGCATATTCTGTCACTCCGTAAATGGCGGGAGCATCCCTCCCTCAATACTAGTTAGGTTAGTTAGGTTTGAAAAGCGTATTGTCCAGTTTTTAATAAGCAAATTATCTATTTATATATCTATAAAAGTGAAAATGTCTGTGTGTGTCTGTCTGTTTGTCTGTGTACATTTCCCTACCAAATAACTCAGTAAAATATAAAATAAAAAGCTAAAATGAAAGAAAAATTTTTTAAAAAAGTAACGATAAAACGGTAATTAGCAAAAGTGAGCCGCAATCACGTTGCCTCATTTTAGAATAATAGTCAGATGTGCACAATAGCCTCCCTCTCCAATTATCTTCATTATAAATCAGTATTGAACGTATAAGGAACAATTAATACCCATGAAACGTAAATATATCAGCTTTGGTTCGTTCTGATGTTTATTTTATTTCACTTACAATAGTTTATTGAGCAATTTTGTAAAATATTAGTTTTCTAGTTGAATACACTTAAACTTATTTAATATCTATCCATCTACCACTTTGTCAATTTTCGGTCTACAGTCTCGAGATTTGATATAAGGGGCATTAAGATTTGGTGAAGAGGTCAAGACGTTTCCTGGAAGAAGAAGGAGGCCACATAGCACATCCAATATCTCAGGTATGCTTTTCTTCTTATAAACCCTAACGACGGCCATCTTCATATCTTCCCGAGACCACATTAAGACATTTAATATAACACGTCTGTCGGTCATAAACCTCAGTGACTGGCAGATAGTGGTATACATGTAAAGCTTTCAGTGCACCGCAATGAGTTCCCAACTTGAGCAGGCAATCAATCGATTTGATTTAAAAATTGGCGATTTCATCGATTTCGATCACAATAAAAGTAATGGAGGTGAAATATTTGTTGATCCTTGTTCAACCCCCGGTAACGTCGGGTCTCCTAGCTAGCTAAAAAAATGTTTTAAATACGTCATTAATTTCATAAGAATGTGTTATTTACAAAATAACTGAAAAAGATTTAATCCAAATTTTCTGATTCCCGAGCTTTTCTCGGGACGATACAGACACTTTCGTTCATCATTAAGATCTCTCAGCCAAGATCGCCGATTTCTCCCGATCTTGTTGAAGACAAAGCGCTTTTATTCTTCTATAATTGTAGTGAGGTTCACTGGTACATATGTACAAATATTGCAATCAATTTTACTACTTTAGTAGCATCTGTATGATAAGAAATTTGAAAATCCGATAAGAAACCAGATAACACGGTGCAGGATATTTTTCAAATAAATGAATTTCCCCACCCCCTTTGACAATGAAGGGAGTGAACCTAATAATTCACTCCCGTCCACTTGTCCGCATTTGACTTAATAACCACACCTTGGATTTTTTTTGGAAATTTTGCACAAATATTAGTCGTGGTAAAAGTAATTTATTTCGCGAACGGATTTTCCGGGATAAACCTAGTTGACCTTTCTAGACGACATTATAGCGGTAAAATTGCCCGCAAATCGTTCGTCCGTTTGTTTGTTTGTTTGCTCTTTTCTCAATAACCTTGAAATCTTAGAAAGTTTTCACACACATAAGTCACGGTGAAAATATTTTTTTTATTTAGAACTTTTAAAATCTAATTTTTCACGTCAATCACAGACATAACTTGGCTCACTGAAGTCAACACTTCCAACTTCATAATGATCGACATGCCTAATGTCAAAGCTATCATTCCTTTCCATGAGAAATTTATAGCATTCGATCCAAGGATTCTATCTGCGCATGACAAGTTTTTCATCTGTTGTCGATTCATCAGAATTAAAACATAAATGCTTTTTGTAACCTTCAGCGTATCATAATAATGAGCACCAAGGAAAACAAAGTCCCTTTGGATAATATGCATAGCACAAGGTATGTTTCACCTTCACAGGATTCACTTTGACATAGCAGTCATCTTCTATATCTTGATCACCCTTGAAAATCTTTTTCCTGACTTATTCACTCGTGGAGGGGACCCCCAATCCTAGGCTTTTTTTTATTTTAATTTTCGGCTCCATCGTAGCGATAAATTAAAATAAGACTTGCAAGACAATGGAAAATAAATATATTATAAACTTGAGGAAGGCTCTTGAGGCGGGAAATATGGATTAAAATTTATTTAATTTATTTGCAAAAACTTGCATCATACCATCCTGATTCTTACCGGCTTTTCTAAATAAATAAGTGATTACAAAATGGAATGAAAAATTTTAGCCGAGAAAAAAAAACATAATAATAAGCATCTATAATATAAATATCACCTGTCTGTTTAAATATGCGTATGTATGTATGTATGTATGTATGTATATTTCGCAAAAACTTTCCACAGATGCGACGGATCCTGACAAGATCGGTATCATGTTGAAGTCTCGGACGACAAATGTCGAAAAATTGGCCCGAAATATTGACTTCTTCATCCTAAACTCTGCCGTTTTATACAAGGAGGGGTGATTTTTTTCGCCAACATTTTAGCAATTCATCGTCACCGTTGGATTGACTTTTGACTTTTGACTTTTGATTTTCGTTCGCGTCATAGAGACATCGGTTTTCTTTCATTGTCTTTTCTTGCCTTCGCCTTAGCCTGTCTGCCTACTACCACTTCTTTTGTAGCACCTCTCTTCACCCTGGCTGCCTACTGTGATTTTGATTCCCTCCCCACGCTACAATCATCTTTTTTTAATTATTTTTGCTCAACACACACCTCCAAACACAACGCCGGGCACCCAAGCTAGTTTATAATAAACTAAAATATAAAACGATTTAAAATTTTTAATGAATTTGTTTTGTTTTTTTGTTTTTTTGTTTTTTGGTGAAGAAAGAAAACACATCACTATACACTTATTCTTTTCTTTATTTGTCGAATAAACATTTGTGCGATGTGGCTGATACAATTTACGAATTAATACATCTCCCGCTTTATTATACAGTGTGAGATGTATATATCGTTAGCTATTCAGAAGAGAAAGTAAGTTTACCGAATTCAATTAAATATTTTTTGTAACATTATGTCTTGTTAAAAAAAAAGATGGCCGAAAACAACAACAACAATAAAATAAAAGTGCGTGCATCGAAACAAACAGAAAACCACTTGTAATAATAAGGGGAAGAAAGCTAACAAAATTAGCGACAAAATTAGAGTCATGGAACGACATTAATCAATAAGCGGTAATAATTCGATAAGAATGTATCTATAATTCATTTAATTTGCTCTAATCCACGATGGAATGTCGATTGGTCTTTATTTTTGGAAAAAAGATTGCGACTCCCTTGAATTTCCAATACAAAAATGAAGAGAAGAACAAAAAGCGAAAATGCTACGTACAACGTCCTTTTATAATGAGTCTTGTTTTATTCATGGCTGCCCCCTATTAGGAAACTTACAACTAAATGTACATCGCTCAGTAAATGAATATATGGGAAAGTATTCATCTTCTAATTATCCTGGGTGAATTAAACTCTGATAATTGATAAAGTACTAAGTAAAAGTAAATTCTAAGCGACACTCTTACGGGCGTTGATGGTTCAATCCCCAGTGCGTGTGACACTATGAATACAATTGCGAATTAATTAAAACTTCTACCAGATTATGGTAGACGTACCGAGAGCGTATAACTCCCTGTAGATTAAATAAAAGGTTTTATTCGAAATTTCGTCCAGATACCCGGGATCGGCAAAAAGATTCTAAAGTTCGACAATGTACGCCCGAAGAAGGTTCGAGGTTACATCGACCGGACCTTTGTAAGAAGATTAGTATAAATAAGAACAGTAGTGCGAATAACCCAAATAATTAAAAAATGTCAATCAACATCATTCATGAACAAAATGGCGCTTGTTTTTCTCACATTTGTTAGGACTGTCACGGTGACCGAGTTGTTAAGAATGTTGGATTGGAAATTCCACGGTAGTTGAAAACATCATTACATAAGCAAACAATAGAATGTCCTTTAATAAAATAATCACTGTAATATTAGTTCCGATCAGACTATAAAGTAAACAAATAAATATTTTCTAGCCAAATATAGAGAACAGCTTGAGGTATATTAATACAAGAAATAGAACTATAGTATGGATTCACTTTTTTCCAAAGATTATAATTTAATCAAAGTGACTTGTAAATTAGTTAGTAATAACAATGGCACAATCTTGTTTTGATAATCTGATAATTTGGCATGTAAGAATAAGATTTAATAGAAACATGTTACATGTCAACTTTTGCAATTGTTTTCGCTGTAAACGTGTGATTGTTTGCAATATTAATATAATAGTGGTTATATAGTTGGTGAATATAACGAGTTTATATTTACGAGTGCCTTTAAAATCAATGTTTAAAAAGAATATGCAAATTAGACAAATCTTTTGCTAATGAATGAAATTCTACTGAGCCATAAATAACAAAGTTGTACTTTCTTTTTAAATAAATAGAAAATACGGGTTTTAATATGAATATCAATGCACACACACAAAAAACAAATGTATATATATATATTATGTCAGCCCCTTTAAGAAATTGTTTCTTATCGTTTTAGCACTTTCAGTTGAAAAAAGTCGGTCAACTTAGCTCATATGCGCAGATCGTCTTATAATGATAAGATCACTCTGACTAACGTCAAAATCATTTAAAAAGAATAAATGTTTAAATCTCAACTGCATTTCTCGCGATTGACGGTAGCCAAATGGATTGGGTCCTTGCTAATGAAGCCCTACTTGACTTTTGTTGCCGAGTTCGAATCTCTCGACTGGTTTTAATTGTGACACCCTGTACTGATGATTCCTGCAATGACGAAACACTAGTGTATGTAGGTAATCACTAATTATTCTAGTAAATAATTATATATATATGTATATATATATACATATATATATACATATGTATATATATGCATATATATGTATATATATATATATATATATATATAGAGAGAGAGAGAGAGAGAGAGAGAGAGAGAGATTCGTTGATCCTCATACATCACCGGCCAACGTCGGATATTCGTGGTAGTATATCTTTATATATATATATATATATATATATATATATATATATATATATATATATATATATATATATACTAGCACGAATATCCGACGTTGGCCGGGAACGTATGAGGGTCAACGAATCTGTAACCCACCCATACTTTTTTTAATTACATTTTCACCCCAAACAAGGCACATTTCCACTTTGATGTAGGGGGCTACTATTAGGGATACAGGCTACAGGGTTACTAGCTGGGGAGTTAGGCAGCAAGATGTCGGTTCACGTTACACTTGAACTTCTGCATGTCAGTATAGTTGGGGAAGCAGAAACCTGGAAGGGAATTCCAAAGTCTAGCGGTTCTGGGGAAGAAACTACTGGAGTGGAAGGCTCTCTTACATCTAGCGATCTCTATTGTGAAGGGATGGGATTTTGCTGCTTGTCGGGTCTGTCGGGGGTATTTACGTAGTGTTTGCAGTTCGGGTCTGTCGGGGGTATTTAAGTGCTTGCAGTTCGTCGGAACATTCACTGTTAAAATACTTGTAGAACAGGCATAGGGATGCTACATTTCGTCGATGGGACAGAAGCTGAAGCTTGGATGACTGTTCTTGAGCTATCAGGTTGGCGACTCTCTTTTGAACTTTGTCAAGGAGTGAGAGACTAGTAGCAGATGCACCGGCCCAAATATGACAACAATACTCCATACATGGGCGAATAGTGTCCTTATACAGGTACAAGATATTTCAGGCGTTAGTAGCTTTCTAGCATGGTAGAGAGACCTTACTTTTTTGCAGCGGTCCTGGCAATGCTCTCAATGTAATTGTTCCAACTCATGTTTCCTGTGAACGTTAGGCCGAGGAGTTTAAAAGATGTGCTTTCAGATTAAAAAAAAAGTATTTGGCCATTGCTATTGGTGGTAGAGAAGGTTTCTTGTAATTATTGAAGGAAACAAGTTTAGTCTTGGCAGCATTGAATGTGACGATCCATTTTTGTCCCCATTCCACTACAGATTGGAGGTCATCCTCTAGTGTTTTTTCTATTTCTTTAGATGGGTGTTCATTTGTTTTTTCTGTATTTTCTGTTATAGAGCGTGGTGTCCTCAGCATATATACCCATCTCACAGACAATTTTTTCAGGGAGGTCATTTATGAATATTAGGAATAATAGAGGTCCAAGGATAGACCCCTGAGGCACTCCCGCATTTATATCATATTGTTTAGATGTACGACCATCGAGGACAACCTGGATTTTTCTATTATCTAAGAAGAATTTAATTATGTTAAGTATTCTTTCAGTGATACCGTATGATCTGATTGCCTTGAGAAGACCTTCATGCCATGCCCTGTCAAAAGCTTAGGTATATCTAGAGCTGCCGAATGGATTGGGTCCTTGCTAATGAAGCCCTACTGTACTAACCCTAACCCTAACCCTAACCCTGCTTTGTCAAGTGAATGGCATATACGCTCGGAGATTACAGTTAGAATGTCTGCTGTGGAACGGTCTTGACTAAATCCGTATTGTTGGTCGGTCAGAAGTTTAGCATCTGTAAGGTGATGGACTAGAACTTGGTTAATTATGGACTCAAATATTTTGGCAAAAAGTGGGAGGCGGCTAATGGGGTGGTGATTTACTGGGTCAGTTCTTTTGCCAGAATTCTTGAAAACTGGTATCACAGAAGCAGTTTTCCAGTAAGCAGCAAAGCAAGATTCATTAAGGCATTTGTTGTAAGGTTTGGAGAGGATTGGAGCTACATCGACGGAGCACTTTTGAATAGCACAGCCGGGATGAGATCAGGTCCACATGCTTTTGAAGTGTCAAGATTTTTTATGATACCATGCACTTGAGATCGTCTAGTGTGGCGTTTGTCCGCAAAAGAAAGTCTGGGAAAGGTTGGTTAGCAGGGTCCAGTGTGGAGTTGGAGGCAAACCGAGTGGCCAACATGTTAGCCTTCTCGGTTGCTGAGCAAACAACTTCATGATTGTTGGATAGTGGGGGAATTGTTGATTGCCCATTATTTACTACACTGTTGTAGATTCTCCTCGTTCTTACTTAGTTCAAAATACGTTGTAGTCTACATTGTACTTTAGAAAACTTAGTGTTGATTTTCTACAATATTTTTTATATAGTGGCTTAAATCAAAATTGAAAATGTAAAAGCCAACTATCATGTTTCAATTGTGCACTAAATAAACATTGACTTCGAACGCGCTCCTGCCATATCAAAGAACCTACTGTTAATTTTATGTGCCAGCCAGTTCTAGTTGTGCAGTGATAATGGTTCGAGTTATAGTTTAACATGCGAAAATTTGATATCATGGTTCAATTGTGCTCTTGACAGAAACAGTCTTTTCGAAAGCGCCCCTGTCGTATCAAAAAGCCTACTAATATAAAACAGCCTACTGATTTTTTTTATGTCGGGCTTTTCTGTTTGTGCGGCAATAAAACTTATCAAATGCTATTATGATGTTAGGATGTATAAGGCATTTATTTTAGCCAAAATCACTTGTTCTGTCTTTCATCGTATTTTTCGATTATCGATATTTGAGACTTACTGGAAACACTCCGATACAAAACATGTCTAAAACACTGCCATGCGCATAAAGTGCATCTGTGTGAAATTTCAAGAAAATCGGCTCAGCCGTTTAAGAGTCCATAGGAACGAACTAACACACAAATACACACACAGACAAAGTTCCTTTTAATTGTAATTTTTATTTAATATATATATATATATATTAAATAAATATATATATATATATATATACATTTAATATGTATTAAATAATATATATATAATATGTATTAAATAATATATATATAATTGATTTTGTTGTTGTTCCTTCTTATGAAACTGATTTTTAATTTAATTAAAATTTGATTTTTAAATTTAAAAAATTTTTTAAATTTTAAATTATAAATCACATTACTTAATATTGAATTAGCTCTAGGACATTTAACTATCGAACTTATTATATATCTAAATTACAACGAGCACTTTCTATTTCCTGTATTTTAATTTAACTAGTAATTTCACTGTTACATTAAAATACACTCAGCTCTTTAGACTATTGTTATAATCTCCTTTAAATATATATATATATATATGTATATATATTTAATATATATTAAATAAATATATATATATATATATATATATATATATATATATATCTTGGGGTACAGAATTTCATAATAGCTATATACAGACAAAATGTATTAAGCATAATGAATAAAAAAAGTAAAAGGTTCAGAAGCTAGCTGAATGTTTTCGTACTTCGTTCCACAGACCTACATCGAGATAAAATCACAATAAAATAAATGTAGGAAAATGAAAATATGGCGCGAGACGAAAAAAATTAGGGAAAGTATCAAATAGAAACCACATTACGTCCTAAAAGATGTTCTTTTTGCTTTCAAAGAGAGGGTTTCAAAGACTTAATGTACTTTCTAAAATTTTAAAGCGGAGTGTGACTTGTTCAGAATTGAAAACAAGTCAACTAAACTTCGAGGCACAATCACGGCTAGTTATGAGGTGTTCGCAGATGGCTAAACCGTATGCATTATTCAAAACATCTGATGTGAATAATTTTCAGGTCGAACTTGAATAGAATCTGTTGTTTGACGCGGAAATCTAATCTTTATGATGTTAGCGCGATGCAGTGTGAACCATAACTATATTTAAACTAATCAACAATAGAGTTAGGAGGGGGTAATGCCTTTTTTTTCGGATTGAGGACAACATGGATCTAGTGGGAAAAAAACAAACTCTGTTGAACACTCAGTGATATTTGTTTATCGCTTATATAACCGAGCTAAGGTAGACGCATGTAAACAGGATATCTGTCTACTAACGTTTCTGTTATTTTATAAAAATTAGAAACTTTAGTTTTATAGTAGATTCCACAATGTTTAAAGAATAGCCATTTTTACAAAGGGTCTCTGATAAATCTAATCTCATGATTCAGATAGGGCTTGGAACAAATCATTAGAGCCTCATGTGTACGGGTCTTAATTAAATTATTATTATTATTATTATTATTATTATTATTATTATTATTATTATTATTATTATTATTATTGTTGTTGTTGTTTTATTTTCTGAGAGGAGAAATAAATTTAACTCCTGTAAATACCAGTAGGTTTACGATAGACAAAAGTTAAAAATATCGAAGAAATCTTAGTCACAAGTACATCCACAAATGGAAGACTAGAATTAACTTCTTAGTCAATTGCGTAGTTATGGGCGGAATTAATATTAATATAGGCCGCAAAACATTATCAACGTAACGAAAGTAATGGACTGATTAAAAAAAAACAGATAGTAAACCCTGTTAATGAAAACCTGGTAAAATATTGAAAAAAAAACACCTATTTGTTTATACATAATATCATTGAAGCTGAATTTAACAAACATAGTAGTGAATTTTATTAATTCCATGAAAATGTTTTCTGAAATAATAGGAGTCGCATGTTAATTCATTATGTTCAATTAATGTGGTCCGTATATAGCTCGTATATAGCTCATATATATATACATATACATATATATATATATATATATATATATATATATATATATATATATATATATATAAAGTCAAAGGACCTTGTAATTAGTGATGTAACCTACATTCTGGTTTACGACATCCGGTTGCGCATGCGCGCATATACATTAACCCATAACAATGTAAACAAATAAACACAAATCGCTTTTTTTGCAGATTTTGACCTCCGCACTGAAATATTAACGTTATTATTTCGAAATTATTATTTAACATGGGAAGAGTGGGGGTGTTTTGCAACTATTCTTTATTACAACTATACGGTCGCTATTTTCTTACAACTAAACAACTTTAACCCGTTGACGAACATAAAAACAATTGTAGTAAAGCCAAGTCAACTACTAATATTATTACTTCTGCTGCTACTTCTCTCTATCCGTCCCCTTTCCTTCCTTCCTTCTTTTTTTATTTTTTGTTTACATTTCTAGATACAAAATAGTTTTGTGAGAATGGTGAATTTGTTGGCACATTTACTAATCTGTTTCCATATTAGTTTTATTTTATTTATGTAGGTTTTATTTTTTTGCTTCAGATTTTATTAATTATGTTTTTTAGATTTTAAGTTTCTATAACTTGGTTGAAGGATTCCAATATGAGTTTTTCATTCTTATATTTCTTATCGGTAGGTTCATGTGCGTTTATGCTGCTAAATGACTTTCGTCGACATTCGATTCGTAGGAAAATCATGTTTAATTTTCGATTTTGAGCGATTATTCGGAAAAATAGTTAATTTTACACGAATAAGGAGGATTCTTTTCATGTTTGAGTGATCCGTCCGTGACCCAACGATTCACGGTTAGTCAAGTATATATATATATATATATATATATATATATATATATATATATATATATATATATATATATATATATATATATTAGGCCCCGTTTCTTAATGTTTTGTCCGAATGAAATGTAATTTTGGTCATAACTAGTTTATTATATTCAAAACATCACATCAAAACACTAGAGTCTTTGGCCTTTTTTTCTCCGTTCTATAGTATATTTTCTAGATGGCCTCCATTTTGCTTTTGTTTTGTTTTTTTGTTTGTTTTTTTTTTGGGGGGGGTAACCCTATATTTAAGAAGGAACAACATTATTATGCGATAAGACATTTTTTGTTCTCTTTTCGAATAAATCGTTGAAATTCAAAATTTTCAAGATGTGTACATGAAATGTAATGAGCATATCTTGGTCTACTATACTTTCTCTTTCTACTAGTGCCTCCCCCGTACATGCAAATTACTTTCATTAGATTGAGGAAGATCGAAGGTAGGGAGTTAAATAATTCTTTTTTTCAAAAGACATTTCGTATTCTATGCGTCACCCGCACCCCCAAAAAATATATAAACTTTTATACTTTTCGCATCAATTGTGTGTATATATATATATATATATATATATATATATATATATATATATATATACATATATATACATATTTATACATATATATACATATATATGCATATATATATATATATAAGTGAAAGTGTCTGCCTGTATGTGTATCTGTGTATCTGTGTGTCTATGTGTGTGCATTTCTCTACGCAACAACTCTGTCAATTTTAAGTCTACAGACTCAAAATTTGATATACAGGGTACTGAGATTTGGGAAAATCGATGTGATCGGTTTTCGGCCAGAAATTAGGCGATTAAGGAGTCTAAGTTTAACGATTTGACCTTTAAGAACTCTACCAAACTCCTCCGACAATTTTCGGTCTAAACACTTGAGATTTTAGATATAGGCTCATTGGACATGGATCTAACTTAATAACTTGATTTGCGCCCAAAACAATAAATTTTAAAGGATCATAATAGGGGTCAAAGTTTAAAAAAATTGACCACTTTTTTTTGCTCAACATGCATCTCCAAATACCTGGGCAACGCCGGGCACCCATGCTAGTATATATATAGGATTTCATACATATATATGAATAGATCGCCCTTATTTTTTATGGGGTGTACTTTTTTATTATTTAATATTATTTTACGTTCATAAAAGCATACTTATGGACATGCATGTTTTTGGCTCTTGGTTAGGATGGAACTCATGACACCAGTATCCGCAGTCCGATACTGTACGAGTATACCACAGTCGATCACTACTTAAATGCCCGATTTTTTTTATCGATTATAAATTTAATATTTGTTGTTGGCGTTTTTTTAGCGATATTAATGAGTACTTTTTGAAAAGTTTATGGTTCAATATTGTTAACCTTCAGCCTATTGTGGTATCTCTATTAGTCCTTTACTGTGCATTGAACTGATATTTAGTTTGTTGCATCTAATCCTAATAAAGGTCCACACAAAATTTCAGCCAGATCGGCTTAATAGTTTCTGACAAAACGTTTTACTTAAATGTTAATCCCTATTAATTCCCCTCTTAATTTCAAACTGTGGATAGATTGGATACCATAAGACTGAGTTCGCTGCACGTTATCACAACAAAAGTTCATGCAAAATTTCAGCCAGAACGGTCATGTAGTTTCCGAGAAAAATAAAACGGATAGACAAACCAACGATCAAACTCAGAGAAATATATACAGAGAGAAATGGGGAGAGGGGGTAGAGAAAGACATTTCCTTTTCTTCGGTTCCCGTAAAACTTATTAGGAATTAGGGGCATGCGTAGGTAAATGAGTGCACTTTATGATACAGCAACTGCCGATCCGATGAGATGAATGCGCATTTTATGCCACTGATGTCAGCATCTGCAGTTATTAGATGAGTAAGTCAATTAGAGTTTTGGCATTTTTGTAAAGTTTACTTTTTTTGTTGTTTTCAATTTATTTTACAAAAAAAAAATGTTCGAATTATCAAAAATAAGAAATGTCACAAAAAATGTCAGAAATGCAATCTTTGCTTCTATTTTTTGGGGGGGGGTCCTTTTTCTTAAAATAAAGAACAGACAAAATCTAAATTGTAAAGGAAGAATGAAGCAAAGAAAATGTACGTTCTTGCAAATACATCATTTTGGTTATCTTTATCTATATTTGTGTGTAATTTTAAAATCATATTGTGCTTTTTAAATGTAGAAATATTATATCTGTTATTCGCACCCGCATACCAACAAACTTGTTCCATAACATTTAGCTATTAATGTAACGTTTTAATGTAACGTTTTTTTTTGTTTTTGTTTTTTTTTTACATTTTCGCCCCAAACAAGGCAAATTGCCACTTTTGTGTAGGGGGGCTACTATCAGGGGCAACAACTACTGGGGTACTATGTAGGGATTTGGGCAGCATGTCGGTTCACGTTACACTTGAACTTTTGCACGCCAGTACTGTTGGGAAAGCAGGGAGCTGGAATGGAATTCCAAAGTCTAGCGGTTCTGGGGAAGAAATTATTGGAGTAGAAAGATCTTTTACATCTAGGGATCTCTACAGTGTGGGGCGTTGCTCGAAACCAACACGTTGTAGCCTCAGTCGCAAAGCGGACAAAGAATAGAAAAGCACGTCAACTCCTTTTTTGCTGTACGACGACATTTATTTCCTTATTCTCTCATTACCGTTGTGACGTCCCCACGTGATCGTCTTCTCAAACGAGTTTGCGAATGTCATCTACGCCTCTCACATGATCTCGTCTGTAATCTGTGATCTGTGATCTCTTGTCTGCTTTTAAGGTAATCTCTTTTTTTACGTCTTTATTTTCCCCTACCGGGGCCTCATTTCGTATGTATTTGCATAGACATGCCCGCGTTATGTTGCATTAATCAATTTCAAACTTAAAGAATCAATTAAACCATTAAAGAGCCCAAAACAAGCAATAAAAAAAGATATGTGGTTGCTTGATCAATCAGAAATGATGACTGTGGATGAAAGTTTTCACTTATATAAAGTTATATATGTGAATATATCGATTTATATAGAGTAAAGTATGTGAGTATGTCTATATAAAGAATGTGAATATATATATATATATATATATATATATATATATATATATATATATATATATATATATATATACTAGCAAAAGTGCCCGTCGTTGACTGGGTTCAAAAACAGCCTACAGAAAATGGACTCTTATTTATGAAAGTATGATAGGTTATGAAAAGGGAGGGTTGTAAAGAGATAGCTTCGAATTTGGGGGTATCAAAACCAAAGCAAAATATGATGAAAGTAAAAATAAAATAGATAAACCCCATAATTTATTATACCATACCTGTTCACACAGAAACACTTATCACAATATTCTGTGGATCTATATTAAAAAAAAACTTGTTAAACTTTGTGACATATTTCTATTCTATGGAGGTCAGGCGCAAACGAACACGCCATAATTTTATTATACCATATTCCCTCAAACTGAAACATAACTATCCAAGTATACTTACGCAGATAGATATGAAAATTCTTTATTAAAGTTTGTGCCTATTTCCATTCTATGGAGGCCAGGCGCGAACGCAGACCCCACAATTTTATTATACCATCCCTATTTAAGTTAAAACATACTTATCAAAATATTCTTATGTACATCTATATCAAAACACTTGTAAACGTTTTTTTTTTTATTTTTTTATTTTTTATTTTCATACTTTGTGGATCAGGCGCGTACCAGACCCCACAATTTTAATGAATGATCATTATGCCAGATCAAACATACACATTCCTGTGTCTCGATACATCTTCTATCATTATATGCGATCAGTTTTCTATAAAAGTCAACTATATAGGAGCCTATTCGTGACCAGACACACACACACAGACGTTCATCTTTATATTACAGATATATAAATATACTACTAGCATGGGTGCCCGGCCTTGCCCGGGTATTTGGAGATGTATGTTGAGCAAAAAAAATAAAAGTGGTCAATTTTTTAAACTTTGGCCCCTATTATGTTTTCAAAGGTCAAATCGTTGAACTTTGACCCCTTAATCGCCAAATTTCTGGCCGAAAACCGATCACATCGATTTTCCCAAATCTCAGTACCCTGTATATCAAATTTCGAGTCTGTAGACTAAAAATTGACAGAGTTATTGCGTAGGGAAATGTGCACACACAGACACACAGATACACAGACAAACAGACACTTTCACTTTTATATATATATATATATATATATATATATATATATATATATATATATATAGTCTAAAGAAGCTTTGAATAAAAAAATGCAAAAATAAAAATAAAGAATGCAGTTTAAATTCCTGGAAGGAAACTATATTAACCTATTGCAAACTAAGCACCTACATAATCCAACTTTTAAAAAGTTTATAATGACCAAAGGCAATTCATTTATATAAGGGTAAAAAAAAAGGAATTTCCTAAAGTTGTTGAATAGAAATAGACTGCATGAGCCGCTTTCGCAAAAGTCTTCAATTCTAAAACAGAATTTAACTACATAAGGATGAAAAGAGAAAACCTTAACTAAAATCAAGGCCCGGAGTCCACTTGACGATTAAGAGTTAAAGAGTGTACGGTAGTCAATGGAACAGCAGCGTAGTAATCGTTAGTAGCTGTAATTTGATAAAGTGGATTACTTAAGGAGACCGCTCATCAAGAACTTGTTTACGTTGGACTTGAAGACGGACATACTGTAGTCAGCTGAAACGCAGACAAACGAAACAGAGTTCCACAATCGTGTAGTTCTAATAAAGAAGCTTTCTTCACGGAATCCACGTTAAGGTCTAGGCACAGATAAAGAGTGAGTGGTTTCAGCTAGACGTGTGTCTTACGTTAAAGTTTGGCCAGGAGGGACGATAGATTAGAGCTCAGACGAGCACTTGCTATGAAAATAACGATAGAGCAGGGACAAGCTTACGCAGTCTCGTCTGTGGGAAAGAGGTCGTAGGGAAAAACAAAGCGCATCCTCTACTACGAATTATATTTTGAACTCTGCCAAGGCAGGATAAGTGCTTCGAGCAGCTGATGTCCATATATGGCAACAGTATTCAATTCTAGGGCGTGCTTGCCTTTTATACAGATAGCGAATTACATTGACAGTGAGATATCTACTGGAGCGATAGAATGTTCCCACCATTTTTCCATCGACGTTACCAATGGATTTGATGCACGCGTTCCATTTCAGATCAAGTTTAAGGGTTAGATACAGAAGCTTGTCAAAACACGAAGCCTCCTGAAGATGAGATTCATTCATTTCAATTGATGCCAGACGGGGTCAGAGCGTTGATGATGTAAAAATAAAAGTGTGGATGTATTAAAATTAATTAGCCATCAATAAAATATTTTACTTTTTGTGATATGACGTAATCATATCAGCGGTAAATAAATGTAACTCTATGCGAATTTACTGTATGCAACGATTGATTGAAACATCATAGACTGAACTAAGTTAAACAGACAGAAGTGTGCATAATTAACATTACAAATGTTTTAGTACATAACTTAATGAGTCCCCATACCCCAAATTGAGTAACTACATGAGAATTATATTTTTTCCTAGCGCGGTCGTAAAATACGTTTAAATATGATATTTTAATTTGTCCAGATTGTGTATATATTAGTACAGAGTAGTGATTTTAAAAGTAAAAAAAAAGTATTTGTGTGCTATCAGCTACAATCGAAACCGAAAGCAAATCTGTAGCATTTAAAGCTGGTGACGTTAGCACTGTACCAACAATAACAAAGAAGATGAGGAAAACAGTCCGAACATAAGTAAATATACATAAGAAATCCTTTGACAGTTTTCTAAGCCTAACTACTTCCCTGCTCTCATGACAAAGTAGACGTAATAGGTTTGTTTGAGAGATCAACAATAGAAGATTACGCTACAGACCTAACGGAATTGTGTTATACATTTTGCATCCGAGTTTCTTTCTCCTCAATGTATTGTCTTAATCACAGATCAACAGCACGATCTACTCCTTGTATGATGATCCTCTGAAATAGAGGGGCTAAACGTTGCTACGCTTTGCCCAAATGCGACTTGTAACTGGGAAAGAAAAGGGTGTTCAGCTATTTGAGATATTATAAATACCCACGTACTTACATAGAGCAACTAGTGTGTCCTAATTGTTACCCATCTACTATTAGCCAGATTCAACGTCGATTAACTTCGGTGATTCAACTGAAACCAAGCACTGAGCGTAGGTAGCATCAATGACATCTCGAGTATGCAAAAAGACCAAGCCCTGGCGCGAGTAGACGCCACAGCAAAGGAAGAGAGAGTAAAAAAAAAAAGATGAGCCACTTGGAAGCACGTGTCGGTGCGAGAAAAACAAGATGCACTCTGAATAAAAAACGGTGAGACGATCGTGTGTCATGGGGCGAGCTGCAGACATAGCATCTAATTGTAAGCTGTACACTGAGGAGCGTATAATTAATCCTAGGGAAACGCAGGAATGCGACCATAGTGTCACTGACTTGGAAAATTATTAGGTAGGTGCAAAAATAATATCGTCTATATATATATATAGTTGAACGTCAAATAAGGACATTATTTTTGCACCATCCTAATAAATGCCTGTGGGTTTTTTTTTTTTTTTCACATAAGCGTCACCACTTATCAAGGCCGATCGGCCACTCAATGATAAGGGTTAAAGAGTGTAGAGTAGTCAAAGGGACAATATAGTAATCAATAGTAATGGAAGTTCGGTAAATTTGTTAACTTAAGTCGAACGGCTCATCAGAAACTTGTTCACATTGGACTTGAAGACAACCATATTATAGACAGCTGGAAAGCAGGAAAACAGAAGACAATTCCACAGCCGGGCAGTTCTAAGAAAGAAGCTTTGATCATGGAATCTATGTTTAGGTTTAGGCACAGATAAAGAATGGGGAAAATTATTGATAATGTTTTCAGCTAGTCTAGTGTTTCTTGTGAAAGTTTGGCTAGGGGGGACCATAGATTGAAGCTCAGTCGAACACTTTCCATGAAAATAACGATAAAGCGGAGACAAACTCGCAACATCTCTTCTGTGAGTTAGAGGTTGCAGCGAAGAGAAAAGGATATCTCCCACCAGGCCACGAAGTCTATTTTGAACCCTATCAAAGCAGGGCAAGTCTTTTCTAGCAGCTCCTGCCCATATGTGGCAACAGTATTCCATCCTTGGACGTATCTGGCTCTTATATAGATAGAGAATTCATCAGCAGTGAGATATCTACTGGATCGATAGAAGGATCCGACCATTTTTCCAGCGGCCTTGGCAACAGATTTGATGTACGTATTCCATTTAAGATCAGGAGTAAAGGTCAAGCCCAGAAGCCTGTCAAAACTTGAGGTCTCCCCAAGACGAGAGCCATTCATTTTAATTGATGCCAAATGGGGATCAGAACGTTGATGATGTAAAGATAGAAGCTTGGTTTTAGATGCATTAAAAGTAACCAGCCACTCCTTTCCCCATTGTACAACGTGATCAAGATCAGAGGAGAGAGAATCGGAGAGAACTTGGTCGTTTACTGTCTTAGATATGCTACCATAGATGGTAGTGTCGTCAGCAAAAATGTCTACGAATGATGTAAGGATGTGATTTGGAAGATCATTAGTGTAGATCAGGAAAAGAGTTGGGCCCAGGATGGACCCCTGAGGGACTCCAGCATTTATTCTATGAGCTTCTGATTTTTGCCCATCAACTACTACTCTTATGAACCTATCAGAGAGAAATGATTTAATAATTGAGAAGACATTTCCAGCTATACCATAGCTGGAGATCTTGTGAAGTAAACCTTTATGTCATACCCTATCAAAGGCATTTGATATGTCAAGAGCTATTGCCCTAGAAAGGTTGCCTCTGTCGAGAGATTCGCTAATCCTATGAGATATAACTGTAAGCACATCTGATGTAGATCTAGCAGAACGGAAACCATATTGCATGTCACTAAGAAGGTTATTTTTGCTGAGATGTTTGATTACTTCTCTATTTAACACAGATTCCAGCAACTTACTCATGACGCACAGGAGACTTATTGGCCTGTACTGAGAGGGGGATGAACGATCACCTGAATTCTTAAATACAGGGCATACTGATGAGATTTTCCAGGGTGCTGGGAAGCAATTCTCCTTAAGACAACGTTTAAACAGTTTTGTAAGTATGGGTACTAGTTCTGGTTGAAGTTTTATGAGTACTATAATTGGAATACCGTCAGGGCCAGTTGCTTTACTGGAATCAAGGTTTTTTATTAGCTTGGCAACATCACATACATATATTTGTACATCACATAGTGTGTTTTCTGATACAGGAGGAAATATTGGAGGTTGGCGGCCTTGATCGCAAAGGGTAGAATGGCTGCAAAGTTCTTGGCAAAGAGTTTGGCTTTGTCTGGTGCTGACGAGATTAACTCAGGTCCATTGATGATAGTTGGGATAGAGCACACGCTTCTGTTCAGGATTCTGTTTGCAATTTGCCAAAACTGGTGGGAACCAAGCCGCTGATCAGCTACTTTGGACTTGACGGACTGAGCATACAACTCTCTTGCGTTCTGTATTACTTTCTTACAATGGTTGCTGGCAGTCCTGAAAGCGGCTTTAGTTTCCATACATCTATTACGTTGGAAGCAGTGGAAAAAGTGATTTCTGTGCGCAATAGCAGCAGCACATTCTGGAGAAAACCATGGCTGGCTGTTAGGTTTTTGCTGGAACTTTTTCGAGGTAATGAAATTGTCTATACCTACAATTAACCATTCTGTCAGGTCTGATACTATAGACGACACATCCTTTTTAAACATGGAACGCAGAGGAAGATCCGATAAAAATGTACGGAAACTATCCCAGTCAGCCATAGTGTATAGATATGCTTTAAGATGGAGAGGTACGTCTGAGGACTTATTACATTTCATTTTTATCTTAATTGATACAACTGAGTGGTCGGAAGATCCAAGAGGAGACAGAACGGAAACTGAACATAGTTCAGGGCAAGTTGTGAGAAAAAGGTCTAGGAGACTTGCATACTGGCCGTCATTGTCGGGCACACGGGTGGGTTCGTGAACAATCTGAGTGAGATCATAAGCAATGGAGAAATCATGACAGACTCTGCCCTCATCAAAGGTCTTGTTTGAGTGGGTCAACCATTCCACATTGTGAACATTGAAGTCTCCACATACGTGAATGTTAGCTGAAGGATATGCTGATAGAACTTGGTCAATTTTCTCAGATATGCTTTTAAAGATAGTAACTCCGCTGTTATGGGGGCGATAGAGAGTAAATATAAATGCCGTAGTGTAAGCTAATGCTACTCGGAAGCACATATAGGGTAAGTTAGGATCTTCTCTGGAGATGTCCCTACCACATGGAAAGCCATCTTTTATATAGGCACATATGCCATGCCATGGCGATCTTGGGGGTCAGATTTGGAAGCTAGGTTAGAGTATCCTTTAATAAATAAACGACCGTGAACTGAAAAAAAATCGAGTTTAATCTATTTTCTTTGTTTCTTTGCGACTGTCTCTGCATACAACGGGTGGGGCCAAGTTAAAATTTAAGGCCACGTTACATAGCGAGAACCGTTGTGCCAACGTTATTATGCCGTATACGATGGTCAAAAATCACTTGAATATAAGAAGTGCCTTCGATAAGTTTCCAGACTTTTTTGTACAGGCATTTAGAATTGTCGCAGACTCTTGAAAATTCAGTATCTTATTGCTATACATTTTATGAGATGACTGGCCAAGTTTATGATTTCAGGTTCAAATGAACAGCTACAGCAGAAATTGTAATACGCTCTATTAAAACCAGTTTTCACAGCTGGTTGATTTCAAAAATGAAATCTAGACGTGAGGACACTTTAGAAGAATGATAGGCAATACAATTTTGTTTTAAACTTGAAAAAATAAACAAAACATGCCACAGAAACATATGGAATTCTTCAGACTGCTTTTGCACACTCTTGTATGAATCGAACATCAGTTTTTGAGTGGCATGAGAGAAGGAGATTACTTCGCAGGGGACTATAGTTTTACGTGTGTACTTTCAATAAAATTGCCCATACTAAAAACGTCTGGAAACCAATTTAAGGCGCCTCGTAAGTGTTAATGAGCTTTTTAGATGAATGATAAAGAATAATATGAAAGGATTAGAAAAATTGTGTTAAATGGGAAGAATTTGATTACTAAAGTATTTGATGGTATTTGACTTGATGACGACCAAATTGTAGTCAGAAGAGAAGCAATCCCATAACATTATGTCTGCAGATGAAAAGATCCAAGAAAGAAACACTGTTTGTAAAAGTACATTGAGGAAGAAATGAAAATTCTTTGCAATGGCGGTACTTAGACAAGTGTAAATGTTTTTGAGGGAGGGATCAGTGGAACTTTATCGAGCACGATTCATGAAAATGATGATTGGGTAGAGAAGGATCAGCGAAGTCGCTTCTGGGAGTGCTGCATAATTACTAAAAAGGAGTTAATGTGTGTTAATTATCTTAATCCCAAATAGATCACAAATCGAAAAAGAAAAATATATTTTTATATAGTCATGTCGGGCGTGTATAAACGCGACGTATGTGTATTTAAGGACCCAAATCCTTTGTGTGTGTGTGTGTGTGTGTGTGTGTGTGTGTGTGTGTGTGTGTGTGTGTGTGTGGTACGTGGACTAACTGACTGTTTGTGGTTTTCACTATTTGGACCACATGTGGTACTATATATATATATATATATATATATATATATATATATATATATATATATGGGAGTTAAAAAAACAATAATATCGATTCTGTAAGGGGAGACTTCTTGGGATATTGCAAGGCTCAACAAATTGTTTTGGACCTTATATAGAGTATTTAAAAGTAAGAAAGTGACAATATAAAAATATATACAAATATAACACGATCAGCCAGTCACTGGCATGTGACTGGCTTCACCTGTTACATTAATCGTCGTTGACACGGTTCCATGATGACGTGACGATGGTCCAGACATTTGAGACTGAGTATCAATGGGAAAAGCATACCTGAGATGTTGGATGTGGCTGTATGGCTCCTTCTTCTCTCAGGAAACGTCTTGACATTTGGTAACATTCTGGTTGGAATCTTCCTTTTTCCCAGAGCCGCTTCTTCAATGAAGGCATTTATGACAGACACAAAAGAACGACACGCGACACAATTGTAATATATATTGTATAATCTTAACTATTTATTTTACAAAAAATATATTACAATACAATATGAAAATTATAATTAATTTTTACAATTAAACCTAGGCAATAGGCTCTTCAAAAATAACTTACCTACCTTAACTAGTATTGAGGAAGGGGGTGCTTCCTCACCCCCCATTTAGGAAGAGACAGAAATATGCGTGCTCACCTCATGACGGTCCGGAGAGAAAGAGGCCGATCTAGAAAGGGAATTCTGGGAATGCATTTCTTTGTATCTCTACGTTTATGGCCAAATAACCTCTTGGCCATACTGTAGTATGTATTAGCAACCGTGGCCCTGAGATATATGCCACAAGAATATATATATATATATATATATATATATATATATATATATATATATATATATATATAACGAGGGAATTATTCATTTATTCAATAAGGGTGATACATCAATTATATCTTCATTATATAATAAAAGCTACATTTCTTCCAGAGATCTATTTAGTTCGTCCACCTCCAAATAGTCTCAATATTTTATCTCTCACTGTACAATTATTTCGCTCCTCGTGCAAATATCGCTAAACGTCTAATACCTAGCATCTTCTTTCCCCTTCTGATGAGAAACATTAAGCTTCGAAATACCATAATATAAAGAGTTCTTACATACCTACACTCCTAATTGATATATTAATATCACCCTTATTGAAAAAAACTGAAGACATCTCCCCACTCTCTCTCTCTCTCTCTCTCTCTCTCTCTCTCTCTCTCTCTCTCTCTCTCTCTCTCTCTCTCTATGTATATATATATATATATATATATATATTAGTATATATTTTATATTGTCTTTTTCTTACTTTATTGATACTTTATATATATATATATATATATATATATATATATATATATATATTGGTTCAAGATAATATATATATACATATATATATATATTAGTATATATTTTATATTGTCTTTTTCTTACTTTATTGATACTTTATATATATATATATATATATATATATATATATATATATATATATATATTGGTTCAAGATAATATATATATATATATATATATTGGTACTTCATACTTTATACTTTATAAAGATACACTATATATATACATATATATATATATTAGTATATATTTTATATTGTCTTTTTCTTACTTTATTGATACTTTATATATATATATATATATATATATATATATATATTGGTTCAAGATGATATATATATATATATATATATATATATATATATATATATTGGTACTTCATACTTTATACTTTATAAAGATACACTATATATATATATATATATATATATATATATATATATATATATATATATATATTAGTATATTTAGGCATCAATTTTTTTTCTTTAATGCACGTTCTATTAAATAGCACAGACAACCCTTGCTTGTTTTTCTTGCAATCTTCTTTTTTCTTTGTCGGGTCATTTTCCGAGCGTTTTTCTTTTTCGAGTGAAAAAAGAAATTTCCTATAATCGCAAACGTTTTTGACCTCCATTGGTCATCCTCAGGCGAGTAGTAAAAATAAAAAAATGAAATTAAAAAATGAAAATAGTGCGATGAAATGAAAAGATGATTAAAAGACGACTAGTTTTCAGCATACTGCCATCGGATAGGATTATCACTTATTAGTTTTAATTATTTTGTAATAAATAATAAATCTTATTTTAGAGGTTTTTCCGTGGTTACATGTTTGTGTACAATATCTTTTATTATTTTTTCGTCTAATTTGTAATTTTCATGCATCTGGTTACAATAATATATGGTAATGTTATTATCGCTGCTGCTGCTGCTATTATTATTATTATTATTATTATTATTATTATTATTATTCCTATTATTATTATTATTATTATTATTACTATTATTAATAGTAGTTAAAAAGTGTATAATCTGATGGTCAACTATGTAGTTTAATTAAAGTTTGTTTCACGCTCGAAAGTGATTTATAGAATTTTTATTTAGTGGAAGAATTACGTTTTGTTCTGCAGATGAGATTTTTACGACGGCTATTTTGTATCTATCAGGGCATTCGCTTTTGTAATTAAGAAAACATGATTCTTGTAGGTTTTTTGTATGATTGAGTAATACATTTATCGGTGTCGACTTTTATTTCTATATCGATGAAGGGGGTACTATTGTTTATATTTTTTTCATGTGTGAAATTTAGTATGGAATTATTTTTAAGAGCGGTTTTAATGTTTACTAATTCGTCTAAGTTTTCCGTTAATAAAAGTATATCGTCTACGTACCCGACACAGATGGATGGTTTTGATATTATATTAAAAACTTTGGTTTCTAGGTTGGTCATGTAGAATTCGCAAAACAACGGGCCTAGAACAGAATCCATTGAAACACCGTCGACCTGGTTATAAAGGTTGCGTTGGAGCCGTAGGAAGGGACTTCTGTGGTACAGGAAATCAATAGTTTTCGTAGTGTATCAGGGTTACTTTTAAGTGCGGGAAGAGTGAGATTATTACATATATTATTAATTATTACTTTTATAGTTTCTTGTACAGGGGCATTAGTAAAGAGGTTTTCAACGTCGAGTGACGATAGAAGTTCGTTTTGAGGTTTTACTGACTGAAGTATGTCTAATACACCTTCGGAAGAATTAACTCTACAACTAGGTGGTAAATATGGGATAAGTAATTTATGAAGAGTTTTTGCGAGTTTATGATCCGGTATTGGTATTTGTGAAATGAAGGGGCGAAGAGGGTAATTTTCTTTATGTATTTTTACGTTTCCATAAATATAACCTTGTCTATATTCACCTATTACTTTATTTTATTTAATAGAGTCAATATGTGAATTGTTGGCTGTAATCAATTTATTGATTTTTGTTTTTGTTTTTAGCTGTTCGGTTGGGCTTCTATTTACTTTTTTGAATGTTGACGTGTCGGATAGAATTTCATCTAATTTGTTTGTGTACAGTTCAGTGGACATTATGATGAATATCTGGGGTTAGGATTAGGGTTAGGGTAATATCTGGATGTTTTTTAGTTAACTGGCGGCTATTCTAAGATTTTTGGTCAATAATTGTGTTTTTGAAGTATTGCTTGTTTTTTTTTTATAGCTTCGGCTTTTAGGAAATATCTAATGTTTAGGTGTACTTTATTTTTTTTTTGTCTGATAATTTTATAATCTGTTGATATAAGAGTTCTATTTCAACTTTTTTTGGACTGTATTAAATTTTTTTTAGGAGATGGCAGTTCGGGCCAAGATTTAAAAGTTCTTTTTGATGGGAGTTTAAGTGTATTTTTATTAAATTTATGTATGGTTCTTGGGGGGGAGTTATATATATATATATATATATATATATATATATATATATATATATATATATATATATATATATATATATACTGGTTCAAGAACTTAGACATTTAAGTGATATACAAGCATCGCATTAAGCGATGCCCTTTGTGCAAACAAATGGCATTTGGACAATCTGAAAACATTGTTAATTCACTACCCGCACAGCAGCAGCCGAATAGCGCAAAGGTTAGAAGCCCCGACTTTCGTTTGGAAGGTCGAGTTTCGATTCTGGCTTGAAGTAGTTGCTTCTGGTGCGCTGTAATACGACGAAACAGTATTGTATGTGCATGAATATATATATATATATATAATATATATATATATATATATATATATGCATGTATGTGTGTGTTTAAGTTTTTTAACCAAATGGCAATAGAGATACAAACATTTGTGCTTAAAAAACAGTTAGATTGTTAAAATTAAAACAAAAAAACTCTTAGTTGATTGTCAAAAAATAGCCGGTAATTCCCACAAATAAGCAAAAAATACAATTGAAAAAGAAATAGTAGAAGATCGCATCATGAATTTAATACTTTGTAGAGCAATAGAATAATCCAACCATTTTTCCCGCGATTGGTCATCAGCGTTGATGTAATTTCATCTTTTATGTAATTTCACCTATTATATAATGTAATTTCAGTTTTTATGTAATATAACCTCTGAGGTAAAACTCTTTTTATTGAAGTTATGGGTGGTTTTGTACACTCAAAGGAAAAAGAAATTGTTAATCGTTTATTATTTTTTTATTTTTCCTATGGTGATAACTAGATGAGTTCCTGTTTTGAATGTTTAACGCAGTTACAGGGAATGGAGTTGAATATGTAGAACAACTGGGAAGAAAATTATTTACGGAGTATTCGGGAGCTTTGCTGTCATTTAGACTCCATTCGATAACATCACACGTAAAGGCGCTGATTAAAAATAGCTCGAAAAAAATGATTTTCGGCAAAACATCGAAGCAAGAGAGAAACTTTAAAAGAAAAAAGAAACAAAAGAAATCAACGAAAATGAAGAAATTAAAAAAAAAAATGAAAAGCCAGGAAGAAGTTATTTTGGCTGAAGAATTCTGGCTGAAGAATAATGGAGGTGTTAATTTCATAAATGATAATTATTCAAGTGACCTGGCTTTTATAATATTTATAAGGTCGGCGTCTCGTATCTAAAATTTTCGTTAGCGATTTTGTTTTCTTCTTTTTGTGTCCCCCAAAAATAAGGAAAATGCGCAAAAGCATAAATTTCCATTGATTTTTTTTTACAAAAGTGACAGCCAAGCAAAGATGGCGTCATTCTCGACTCTATAATAAAGTGCAATGCGCCTGTATTTGTAAATGTATATCCGTCCTAAAAATCTGTCCGACTAATAATGTAAGTGCACGCAACTCTACTTCCATAATGAGGCGTTTTCTTTATCTTTTCTTTCTTTTCTTTTTCTATGGAAATTATGCTGATAAAGAAAAAGGAGTATGCCACTCTATTTTTACAATAAGACGTTTTCTTTTTTTTCCTTCTTCCTTTTCTTCATGGAAATCATACCGATAACGGGGAAAAATATGAAACTCCATTTCAATTGTGAAGCGTGTTCGTTCTTTTTTCTGGTTTTTGCTTTCTTTCTTTTGTTTTTTTGTTTTTGTTTTTGTTTTTGTTTTTTATTTGTTTTATTTTTGTTTGTTTGTTTTTTTTAGCGAGGGGGGGGGGCCATTCCAATATGAGAAAGTGAGTATGCACTTCTATTTCCATAATGACGCGTTTTCTTTTTGTTTACATTTTCTCTTTCTTTTCTTTTTATAGTAGTCATATCGGATTTATACGCTCTTTTTCTTTCCTTTTTTCCTTCTTAAAAATTCCCAGCTCTTTTTTTCTTCTTGTTTGCTTGCGCTAAAGTATTTGCTGTTAAAAATGTGTCATCTTTGTAATATCCAGTCGCAATCTACTTTCAAATAATCTAATATAAAAACGGCTATATGTCTGTCTGTCACTCGATCCGTCTGTCTGTCTGTCTGTCTCCATATTTTCAAACTCTATCTCCTGCGAAACTAAAAGTCACAGAGCGGCATTAATGGCGTCAAATGCTTGGCTTTTATACGCACCATTCATTTATGGGTGGTTAGCCGGTTAAAATTGTTTTTAAGGGGTTAAAAGTGGGTCTAAATTGAAAAAATTGTGTTATATAGGTGTCTTATTCAGAGAGTCTTATTATAAGTGATGCTGTTGAGAGAGAGAGAAGAGATGTTGTTGTAAGAGACTTAGAGAGATTGTTTATGTTATGAGAGATTGTTCATGTTATTAAAATGTTCTTTACTTAGACGTGTTGAGGAAGGAGAAAGCTCTTTGAGTGATGGGGATAGTGTTCAGTGTTCAGACATTGTGTAGACATGAGATGTCGAGACGTGTATGAAAAGACATTTTATAACACAGATATATAATACAATTTTCACTTTACCTTTTTGTGAGAATCATAAGACAAGACGAGTTTTACAAAACACATGATGGTTTATTTCGTCACGACCGGCCGTCGTTTCCATCATCAAGAATTCAAAGCTTCACATTTTAGTTTCATAGTGATCGTCTCGCTTCCTAGACGTTAGAATTCCCAGACCCTCTCTGAGTTTCTCACTGACTGTCTTACTGACTGTCTCCCTGACCGACTAACTCTCACTTCCTATATTGAGAAATCCATGCATGTCCGGCCACGTGACTAAAATTCACGTGCCCTCAACATGTGTGGACTTGCACGTTTCCAATATTATGATTTCCCAATAACCTATTTTTCTTTTGTTGTTTTCACAAAAGAATTCAACCTACATATCTAATTTATTTAACCCATTTTTTATTATCCACATTCTTTTAACAATTGAATAGTTTATTTATTATATATTAATACTTTTTCTTTTTACTTTTGAAATCATAATTGTATAATAATGTGTACAAAATATGGACAAATTAAAATATCATATTTAAGCGTATTTTACGCTCGTGCAAAGCCCCCCCCCCCCGCTAGTCAATGCAATTAAATTTAAAATAAACGAAGTCAGCGATCGATGTTGCGTTGTATAACCGGTCTATATAACCTGTGCATAATCAGTTCATACGTGTCATCTACGTTCATGTATGTTTGTATGACCGTCCGTATCGTCCCTAGGGTGTTGAGTGTATGTGAGTGTCGATATGCATGATCATCTATATGATGTATGTGAATGTTGTTCGTATTAGTACAGGGTCTTAGTGATGTATATATATATATATATATATATATATATATATATATATATATAATGTATGTTCATACATATTCATATGTACCTGTACGCGTGTATATACGAGGTGCCTTGAATAAGTTTCCAGACTTTTTTGTACAGGCATTTAAAATTATTGTAGAGTCTTGAAAATCAGTATGTTATAAGTATACATCTTATGAGATGATTGACCAATTTTTATGATTTCAGGTTCAAATGAACAGCTACAGCAGGAATTGAAATACACCCTACTAAAGCCTGATTTTCACAGCTGGTGAATGAAAAAATGCAATTTGGATGCAAGGACACTTTAGGATGCGATGACATTTTAGACTTTTAAAATTCTGTTTTAACTTGGGAAAATGCCACAGGAACGTATTGAATCCTTCAGACTGCTTTTAGACCATCCTACATAAATCTGGTATACGTTTTCGAGTGACATAAGAGATTCAAGGAAGACGGGGCGTTTAGAAGGGATGCTGACAGGGAATAAAGAAAGTCACAATGCCAGAGTTGGTTAGTCAAATAAAGAATTTCACGGATAAGGACAGTCGTATGTCTATAGAGACAATATGTGCACAGTTTGATTTCAGTTTATGAACTATAGATGTAAAAACTCCCGTCGCAAGTCACCAGAAGTTGCCTCTGACCCCGTCGAAACTGCAATGGTCGTGATCGTCCTATCCGGAAGTTCTTTACAAGATTCTTTCGCGTGGCAGGCCTCATTGGCGGTTCCCGATGCCTGCGTCCGCTGAAAATTAATTAGCTTCTTATGCAGATCAAAAGAAAAAAACTCAGCAGTGTCTAGTCTACTAAAAGTTAATTCACGAAAATTACAGGTGTTTTACATATATAGAATTGTTCAGTTCGATTACACCAGAAAACAGTCCGAAATCTTATTCTTCTTTCTCCACGATGGCGACGATGAGGGAAGGGGGTGGCGTTCTCTTGGGTGAGTGTTCTCGCCTCGATATTTGGCTCCAATTTGCTGTTCTCTGGCCCGGGCATTTGCTTATATTTGGAGGTGATGGGGTAGGGCAGGCTGTTCCCCAGACCAATCAGAATTCAACACGTTATTCAGGGAAGTCCCAAATCTTTGTGTGTGTGCAAACCTGCGAACCTTCATAGGCTTGCAAATCTGGGATCAGAACTCAAATTCATTCACACGCCCCAAAAGGTTGACACTTTAACCTCTCGTACTCAGAAAGCCAGAAATCCCTGAGCCAGGGTTCGTCAGGCCAAGAACGAAATCATGTTTCGTTCTAACTCTTCAAATGAAATATGTTGTCATTTTTTTCGCAAACAATAAAATTATATGTCTGCTTTACAAAAACACAATAAATTAATCCTTCAGATAGGTTACCCGCCGTTGTCCGGGCATCCAATAATGTTTAACAGAGAATATCAGCATAATTATCCGGCCTTACTTAGTGTTCAATCTCCCTAATGAGGAGCTGCATCGCTCCCTGAGGCGGTCACTACACATAGACACAATTATTCGCGAGGAACTGTAGATGCGGACTATTTGCGCGAAGTTTGTCCATAGGATGTTCAGAGAAATTTGAAAAAAAAAAGACATTGTCGTAACAACAGGGAGATGGTCGAGCTGATCAATTCAGATCCCGAAGTTTTTGGTGCTCTGGTGACCAGAGACCATAAAATAAAGTTCCAAGTAGAAGCACGTTTGCTCTCCCAGACTCCAAAAGATAAGACAGAGCAAATACACCCAGAAACTTATGATGATTCCTTTTTTATTTATTTTTTTTTAGAAGACGGGCATGATCTACATGCACTGGGTCTCTACTGGACAGACAGTCATAAAGGGATACTATTTTTAGGTTTTAATGGAGTTCAGGGATAGATTCCGCCGGAAGATGCCAGCACTCTTCAAATCGGTTCAGTGGCGTTTCCACCAGAACAATGTACCAGTACACAACTCAATCTTTATCACAGACAATTTGGCCAATATTGGCATAAACACAGTTCATCACCTTCGCTTTGATAAATACCTTATCTTTGTGAATTTTGGATATTCTCTAAGCTCAAGGGAAACCTTACAGGCTGTCGTTATGAGATAATTCAGGAGATGAAAGAGGCTGTGACGAGGGTCATTGACACGTTTACATAAGAGGACGTCCATGGGGCCTTCCAGAATTTGCAGGAACGATACAACAATTCATTGCAGCCGAGGGGATATTTTTCCGAACTGGACTAGAGTTTCATGTGTGTACTACTAATAAAAGTGCCCATACGAAAAAGTCCGGAAACTTATTGAAGACATCTCGTACATTCCGTAAATAGTTCACCAAACGTGGACAATAGTCTACAAGGATAGTTCTTTTTAGCTAAGGGACGAACAGCATCTTTCTGTGTTGGTTGGTCCTGACTGACGTTGGTCAAAGTTGCAATATTTTTTCCACCTGGGAACGATAATCGACACTTGGGGCAACTTTCATACAGCTTTATTTCCTGACGTTTTCCCCCTTAGAGTTGAATGCTTTCTCTTTGTTATCGACACATTTTCTCTGAATGTTTCCTATTTCATAACGTTTACAATAATAATGATAATAATAACACTCTCGCTTAGGTTACTTGACGATGTCCGGAGTGCTTATACATATATTTGTTGTTTTTATTTTTTTAACTCATCAGAAATGAATCGTATTTTCAACTCGTGATAATTCAGTTATTAATAAACCAACTGAAATAAAAACAAACGAACTGGAAGAAGTCGAGATAATGCTAAAGATTCTAATTTGGGTTCTGGGATCAAATTGTTTCTGTACAAGAAACATATTAAAGACTGCGAAGATGCGGCTCGAAAAATTGCATCCTGAAATTTTGAAGTTCAAGACTGGAAATTGATATACAGATTAATCGTTGCATTTGATTTGGAGCGATAAAAAGTTAAACACTAAAAAGCGGTTTCTCGATTTTTTTTCAGCAATCAGATGCTTGCAGGCGTAATCACATGAAGGCTGGCAACATCAATTGCGAAATTAGTCATATGAAATCGAATGGTACAAACTTAACGCACATAGATAACCAACCCACTTCTGTATCCATTTAACCAAGGTAACATCTGATCAAATAAAGGAAGATATCAGCTTCCTAAAAAGAATCCTTAAATATTAATGTTATAGTTTTTCCTTATCTTTTGTAAAACTCCATCATGTTTTGCAATATTAAAAACAAAGCCTCAAGATACTTCTACGAAACAGCCAAACACCATGAATGAATATTCAAATATATAGAGAACTCGAAGCATAAAAACTTTGCTAAAAACTCCATTTTTGCCAAAAGTAACGTCAATAATAAAAATCAATAAAAAGGGTTGATACGCCGTAAAAGAAAGTAAATATACCAATTAAATAATTATAAAACAGAAATCAACAATGATTAGTTGTACATAATTTCATTGAGCCATATTTTTGGAAATTCATTTCGCTTTAAAAGTAGCGGCTTATTTATTTAAACACTTATACAAACAATATTCATTATTAATAATTCATAATTATAATATTATACTCATGAATATAATGTATAGTATATCATAAAATAATCTAATAAGGCTAATATGTTAAAACACATGTGACGATTTTTTTTGCAAAGAAAAAATGTTACGTAAATATGAAAGCAAATTCACACAAAATTAGTGAAAAATACCATCAAATTAGATAATTGCATTTTAATATTGGAAATTGAATTTAGATTTTATATCCTTCCGTACTTTGAAGATTAACATACTTGATATAACTGAAATTATTCATAATTTTGTTTAAAAAAACAAAACTTAATAAAAAGCGGGATCGTTTTAGTAAATTGTTTCCTTGGCATAACTTCATTGAACGAATATTAACCAGAGTAGGGAGAATTTTAGTTGAATTAAGCATGACAGGGTCTTTTTTATGAAAATCGATCCGAACAAAGCATGAAGCCACTTGATATAAGGAGTTAAAAAAGAAACCGCATTTTAAAGACAAAAAAACTAGCCAACGACAAGTGTTAGATGGAATAGACAGATGACAACAATTCTTTCTACTTTGTCAGAAACATCGCTCATAGATTGTGTGGACTAAAAGACAAGATAAAGGAAACGAGAGTTACGCGGCTGCTGAAATTAAACCGGAAATCCTTTTCTATTGTCCTCAACGGATTTTAATTTTTCGTGATTTCCAGCTGAAGTATCCGCTACTGGATCCAAAACTATACAATCATCAGAGGGAAACACTTTGCAGTTTCAGCCTGTATTACCCGAAACTTTTCTGCACTTCTCTCGCTCTCTCCCCAGGAAGTGATTATATAGCAGTAGTGCTATATGCCTATGTATACTATTCAGTCAAATATACTTTTCAATAAACATAAACAACTGATCCCTGATGTCATTATAAGTAAACGACGTTTGCAATTAAGTTCTTTTTTACTCCGAGAAGAAGGATAAGTCAGTACAAAACTGTCGAAGACAAAATTAGGTTTATTCGTCTTATTCTTGTGCCAAATCACTGACTAGGCTCGGGGGGGGGGGGGTAAGGAAATACTGATAATTACTGCTTAATAATATACCTTAGTTATTTAAAAATAAAATGAGCGCACCTGTAGGCTTCCAATCGAACAGACATCTCTCATTCACTCACAGCTAGTGTTTCACTCTTAGCGATAATCACATTTTCCTTCACTTATTACAGCACGATTGGCAATATGTCCTACGAACGTCGCAAAGACAGACTGATCTAGAAACTATTATTACCGTCAACCTTGACATGAATGGCATCATATCCCATACCGAGATGGATCTTCGTTTTTTGATCTTACATTTGACCTATTTTACTTCCCTACTCTTACACGTCATCTTTTCTATACATGTTTCGTAACTCGTTTATTTTCCCAAATTCGTGTCATTTCGTACTGCACTTAGTTCGACCATTGTCAATGCTTATGTAATCGCAATCCAACATAGGGTTATTTATTGTGTCACATGATGAGTCTATATGCTAGTATTTTGATGTGGTTACAAGCTCATTTCCATATGAAAATATAATGATGTTTGTTTGGATCGGGGTTACCGATCTGTAAAATTAATGCACCAAATACCGAGTTACAAAATTTACAAAAAAAAACATTTATTTATAACAAAGTAAAATAACGTGAAAACATCTTTGTGGTGTACAAAAGCACAGCTAATTTGAAAGGTTTGTTCTGTGTCCAAAGTGTTAGAAAAGTTCGTTAGCATTGTTTTATTTTAGGAATAATTCATTGTTCTGTATAGGTCATTATGTTCGATTGTTCTTGGTTGATATTAATGTTTGTGAAGATCAAATCGCTTAACATTATAACCCTATTTTTTGCTCTGTGGGTGCTTCTTTATAAAGCGTGCGAATTTTTACGTGTCACCGGCTTGGCGTCGCAGCGAGAGAGAGAGAGAGAGAGAGAGAGAGAGAGAAAGAAAGAAGAGAAGAAAAGAAACGGAAGTCTGTGGTTAAGTGTCACCAGAACTGAAGGTCAGGTCATGTCATTCGTCGTTTGCTTTGTGTCTGTGTGCTCGAACTTGACACAAAGCGAATTTAGCGGTTGTAACGTTTCGCTATATATTAATATTTTCGCTCTCTTTACGAGAATCACGACACACTGATATAAGAAATATAACGATATATCTTTATTACCGATGGCTACGAAGAATTTAAAGTAAGTGAGGAAATAAGACACGCACATAAGAAGTCGACGAGTGTTTTTCACAGGTCGAAATCGCCTATTGATAGTTTCAATTTCAGGTTATTGTTTTATTACATAACAAATTCCATCGATGACTTCGTTCAGTCTCAAGAGGCTATGGGCCCCCTGAAAAGGTAACTGCATGTGTAATAGTAAAAGGTCAGAGTGGCGCAACACAACACCTAACCACAAATTGCCTGAATCCACACTACTTGGACCCAGTGCCAAGAAAAGTCCCAAGACTGACTGAAAACAATGTAGATAAGCGGAGAGAACATACAGCAACTGGAATTCCTAAATAGTCGATCACTTTGGTACTGACTAGGCTACACGTTGCTATATTTCAGCAATCAGGTGGGAACCGGTGTTTCAATATGATTATGCTACTTTATTAACCAAGACTTCAATAATAATAAAAAAAGAAATGATAGAAAAAAAAGTGTATTTCATTGTAAGTTACAATTGTTTCAAGACTAATTGGACAAATTCAAACATTATGGCGTTTGAAAATTTTCACATAACCAGCCTCTCTTCAGAATTATTGAATAAAAAAAACACTTTAACAATGGAACAATATGTAAAGACATTCCCCTTAAAAGAAATAAAGAATGCGAAAACATTTACCCCGGGCGCATCTTTTTCAAGAGCTTATTTAAATATTTATATATCGCCTAATTTTTGTATCACTATTTAAAACCTATTATAATAAGTTACCACAAAAACCTGTAGCTATTTAATATCTTTTATAATACTATTCGTTGATTTCTTAAATTAGATTGTAACTAACAATGAAATACACTTTCCGTTCTTTTTTTTTTTTTTTTTTTTTTTGAAGTCTTGGTTTTGTTAAAACAGTATATGAATGCGCAATTATGAAATATGATAATTTTGTAGCTTACAATTTAAGTCATCTCTCACCTATGCTAGTATATCTATAAAAGTGAAAGTGTCTGTATGTTTGTGTGTTTGTGTGTCTGTCTGTGTACATTTCCCTACACAAGAACTCAATTTTCGTCTACAGACTTCAAATTTGCTATACATGGAACTGAGATTGGGAAAATCTTTCTAATCCATTGTAGGCCAGAAATTTGACTGTTAAGGGATCAAAGTTCAACGATTTAACCTTTGAGAACTCTACCAAACTCCTCCGACAATTTTGGGTCTAAACACTTGAAAGTGTAGATATAGGTTCCTTGGACATGTATCTAACTTAATAACTTGGTTTGAGCCCAAAACAATAAATTTTAAGGGGTCATATTAGGGGTCAAATGTTTGAAAAATTACCTCTGCCGTCTCTACCAAATTACTCAGACAATATCTGGTCTAAATATTTCAAATTTTACATACAGGGTATTCAGGGATAGGGCAAGTTTTTTAATCGGTTTGGGTCGAAAATTTGAGCAACCAATATATAAATGTATGTATGTTTGTATATATGCCTAAAACTTTCGACAGAAGCGACGAATTTTCACAAGATCAGTATCGTTTTTAAGTTCGACCCTTCAGACCACAAATACCGAAGAATTTACTAAAATCATTAATTTCTTCAACCTTAACTTGGCACCTTTTCCAAGGAGGGTCGCTTTTTTCACCGACATTTTCGAAAGTCATCCCATCTTTATGATTGTCTAGCCTTAATTTAAACCTACGTCACATCCGGTTTTGCGGTGGTCGTAACCGCAAAAGCGTCGCGTTTTTTCCCCGTTCTTTTCCTTTTTCGCGGTACGGGCTCGAGCCTGCCTTCCTACTACCACTTTTTCTATTTTGCTTTTTTTTTTTGCTCAACATACACCTCCAAACACCCGGGCAACGCCGGGCTGAAATGCTATTATATATATATATATATATATATATATATATATATATATATATATATATATATATATATATATATATATATATATGTGTGTGTGTTTGAAAATTAATCAGTAGACTAGAAGCTTAGTTGGTTTTCTTTTCTCTATACATGGAGTGTCTTTCTACCGGAAGGTGAATTGTGAATTACTATTTCTTTTCCCTTAGCAGGCGACCGATCAGCGAGACGACATATCAACCCTGACGCGATAGAAACTAATAAGCGCCGACCGTGAATGAAAGACTGACCAGTGCAACAAACGGATCCTTCTGCAGGAAAATGTCACATCTGATCATTGTCGATCAGAATAGTGACTCGGACGAGATCAGGGGTCACAATCTGACGATATAGACGGATAATTTTTATCCTGATTATTGAAACAATTTGTAATGAATTGAGTTAATTATACTTAACGTTGTTATAATTAAAAACAAACATATATTTATAAATATAATTGTTTAAATCATTTCTAAATGCATGTATGTGTAGTATGTATGATCTATTTCTTTTTTTGGCTTGAATCATCTGACGATATGAGCGGATAATTTTATCCTGTCTATTGAAACAACTTGTTATGAATTAAGTTAATACACTTGAGGTTGGAATAATTAAAACACACACACACATACACACACACACACACACACACATATATATATATATATATATATATATATATATATATATATATATATCGATACCTCCGTTTTACCTCGAAACACAAATAATACTCCTGTAGGGTCAGCTGCGCCTGTAATTGTAAAGCAAGTGTTGTACAGCACCATCCACACGTCACCGAAATCGGCACTGCTTGAGTCCAGTGGTAAGAATAAGTTAATGGCGACTAACAACAATGCTGAGAGAAGCGGGGGGCACATGCATCACCTGGAAGTCCCAAATAGTCACCGATTTTGTATTGACCTTGTCCAACGTTGCTTTTCGTCGGTGATCAAACGAGAATTGGCGTGTCAACGATATATATATATATATATATATATATATATATATATATATATATATATATATATATATCCCACGCTTGTATACCACTGTTTCTATGCGGTGCAGCCTCGTGTATTTTTTGGCACAAAAACTACCTTCCCAGCTTTTAAGACAGATACACTTCCCACACTACAAAAAGTTTAGTTGTATACCAATTTAAATGTCAGTGTGATGCTGAGTATGTTGGTCGTACTTTTCAACGTCTCGGAGTCAGATTGGCACAGCATGTCCATGCCCAGAACAATTGGTGCGCATTTCTATGAAAATACAGCATGTGGTTTAGCATATTCGGATGGCTTTTATAGCATTGTACACAAGGCCCGTTCCAAACAGCATCCCAGTGTTTTGTGTACTAATGCGCAGACCATCGCTATGTAGGCAAAAATAAGCTGTCGTATGAATTAGACCTGTTTAAAGAGTTCTAATTAACGAAAAAAAAATGCCTACATTGCGTCAATATTCTCTTTTTTCTGTACTTATTTGCAGACAAGTCAATTTTTTTCCTGTCCCGAGTTCTGAAATATGGAGGATAAATCATGGGTTATTCATTCATTTAATTCGCTCCGTTTAGATATAATTTTTATTAATTTTTTTTTTGTGTGTGGGGGGGGGGTCACCTCTCTCCCCCCCCTCCATTTTAAATTATGTGTAAATTGTTTTAGTTTAATCGCTACCGATGTCATCTCTTAAAAAGTGTCGGTCGAAAGATTCCTCGAGGTTCCGTTTTTTAGTCGAATAGTCTTTTGACTATTTTTTCTTCTGTCTAGTTTTTGTTTAGCTTTTTCCCCCATTGATCTTTCTCCTAATTCTAATACTGACTCCACTTATTCATTTCAAAGCTTTAATACAATTTTGTACCACTTAAAACATTTTAAATATTTTGAGATTAGGTACTCAAAGGGCGTCATAGATAAATTAAATGACATTCGAATTAAGGGTAAGATTATATCGCTTAGAGCCCAAATAAAATTTCTAAAGTCTTGTTTGGACAATTATGTCACCTCCCGGGTATATTTCTAGGCGTCTTGTCAAAATTAAAGCTAGAAATATTAACTTGAAACGTGCTTTTATCAAGGATAAGTGTGTTAACTTTGAGCGCATCCTTGTTTCAACTGTTGCCAAATATTGCCGTTTATGGTCGGTTGCGTGGTCAAACCTTACATTTTTTTATAAATTCGGTTTTCGAAATATTTATCAACTAGCGATAATTTCCGTAGCAATAAAGCTCGTTCTAACAACCTGAGATTTTTTGTCGCGTTTACTCGCGCCAGGCATGGTTCAGGGATTGAAGTTGATCGTCATATATTCACTTTCTCTTGTGCTAATCTTTCTCACAATGAAAAATCAGTATTAGCAAGGGGTTTGGATATGGGTATTACACCCTAAGGATTGATAGAGAAAATACTTTTGCCTAATTCGAGATACTAAACTCTCAGCTCAAACACCATGAACTTCGGTCCAATAATTTGTTTTACATATGAAGGCAAGGTTAGCTGAATTGGCGCATAAGTTCGCTAATTCCCCTATCAATACTCATGAGTTGCATGGACTAAGATCCATTATCAAGCCACCAAGTCCCTGAAGACTAATAAGGATATTTACATCACTTAACCAGATAAAGGTGTGAATGTGGACATTCTTACTACGAATGATTATATTAGGAAAATGTTGGATATTCTAAAAGATATATCTAAATTTAAAAGGCTTGGTGACACATCAGTCGATAGCACTTCGAAGACTGAAGTAAAACTACAGAAACGTTTTCTTTCAATTACATAGGAAGAAATTTATCAATAAGGATACTTACGACAGAATCCGGCCCGTGGGTTTACAGCAATCTAGAATGTACGGGCTACCTAAGATCCACAAGAATGTGGTCCGTTTAAGGCTGATTCTTTCCATGATTGGCTCACCCCAACATGAATTGGCCAAATGGTTGTCCGAGATTCTAAAAGAGTTCGTAGGTAATTGTATTGTGTTCCTTCCGTTTCGCTGCTACGCGGGAACTTGATTGTAATTTACAATCTTTCTGTGTTACCCACTTGTATACAAATGCATCCCTTGATAAAACCATTCAAACATGTGCTGACACACTAACCCCTCCCACTTTTCCTGAAAATATTTTCGTAGAATTCATGGAACTAGCCGCTAAGTTGGTTGTTTAAGCTCTAATGACGTAATGTATCAGCAGGTCGATGGGGTGGCTATGGGCGGTCCTTTGGATGCTATCCTAGCGAATATTTTTCTAGGTTTTCAGGCATTTTAACTGTTCACCCTGGTCTCTAGATCTTTCGTTATTGGGGTTACGTGGATGACACTTTTGTCATTTTTAAATTTCACGACAAAGTAAGTGACTTTTTCCTGAATTTAAATAGTCTCCATTTTGCACTCAAGTTCACTATGGAGGAAGAGCAAAATGACTCTTTACCCTTTCTGGACGTCCTTGTAGAAAAGAATCAAGAATCGGTTTAGTACAACTATAAACAAGAAACCGACATTTACAGGCCTGTATATAAGCCGGGATTCTTTTGCCCCATACCAAGAGAAAAATCAGTTTGATCAAGACTTTGATCCATCGTGCCCTCATGATTTGCTCGACTAGCAAACTGGATAAAAAATTGAAAAAAGTTAGCTGATATTCTAGCGAAAAATGATTCTCCCGAGAGTATAATCTCTAAGCGCATTCACCAAGCTCTTGCTAAATTTAATACCAACCCTTTCTTTGGCCGAGCTATGTATGTTGTATTTTAAAGATTCGATTATTATACTTAAGATGATGAATGTTCTTTCGTTGTTCATGTTGTGAGAAGAGTAAGAGTCTTAGTGAGAGATTAGAGTCTTAATTATGTTGTTGGAAGAGATGCTAGTTATTGTAAGAGATGGGATCGAGACATTAACAAGTATATATAATGAGAGAAAGTACATACAAACACGCTTTGAGAGGTGATTCGATATCTAGACAGATAGACCGAGAGATTGGCATTTATGCTTTTGACAGTTCTGTATGAAACGGGAGTGTTTTTATAACATAAATAGTTTGACACATATTCTTTCTAACACATAATTTTTATATGATGATTTTATCAAATGGGCAATACATTTTCTCGTCTTCTTCTAAACCCCTCTCGCATCCAGACGGTGCCAAGGTTCGATCTGAACCTCTCTTGACTCTTTGACCCTCTGACTCTCTCTAACTCTAACTTCGAACTCTTTTCTATACTGAGAAATCACATGTATGTCTGGCCAACGTGACTATAATTCACGAGTCATCAACATGCGCGATTTGCACGTTTTTGAAACATTCTGATTTCCCATTTTCCTTTGTTGTTTTACAAAGGAATTTAACCAACTTATCTAATTCATAAAACCCATATTTTATTATGCACCTTCTTTCTAACAATGCGCATAGTTTCCCGCCAAATTTGTATTGATTAAATATTTTATCAGAATCAACAATTTACTGACATTCCATTTAAAACCTATTGTTCTTTAAAACTTATCTCCAGGGTTCAATTCCCGTTTTCTCTGATTTTATTTTCGTTTACTAATTCTCTTTATTTTTACTAACATGAAAAAGGGGACAAGCCTTTTTCATGTAACACGTATCCAGTTTATCTTAAACTCCCTTTTATCAGTAAATAGTTTGTCGATAAAATTACTTCGGTTGTATCCCATTGTTTCTATGCAGTGCAGGCCTTCACAGCTTATAAGAAAGATACACTTCCCATACTATAAAAAAAATGTTTAGTTGTATACCAATTTAGATGTCAGTGTGATTCTGATTATGTGGGTCGTACGTTTCAACGTCTGGGAGTCAGATTAGCACAGCATGTCCCTGCTTTTTCTAAAGTCACGGGGGTCTAGCACAAGCACATTGTTAAACACATCCGAGCATTCACAGAACATTTGGGCATTTATGGAGCACACCCAGACGCTCACAAATTAATGAGTCATCAATTGGCGCGGACTTGTATAACAATAAAGCATGTGGTTTAGCGTATTCGGATAGCTGTTTCCGGATTGTACACAAGGCCTGTTCCAAGCTGCATCTCAATATTTTTGAGACCGTAAGTGTATTAATGTGCTCTGTAGGCAAAAAGAAGCTGTCGCATAAATAAGACCTGTTTAAAGAGTTCAAATAGACAACAACAAAAATGCCTATATTGCGTCAATATTCGTGGTTTCTGCACTTATTTGCAGACAAGTCAATTTTTCTCTGCCTCGAGTCTAAAATATGGACGATATATCACGGATTATTCATTCATTTAATTCACCCCTCCCCTCCCTTCCATTTTAAATTAGGTGTGAATTGTTTTATTTTAATCGTACCAACGTCATCTCTTGAAAAGTATCTGTTGAAAGGTTCCTCGAGGTTTTGGAGGGTTTTTTTTTAGTCGAATAGTCATTTGACTATTTTTCTCCGTCCAGTTTTTTAGAAGTTTTTCTCTCTCACCCATCGATTTTCCTCATAATTTTAATAATTATTTCACTTATACTTTTTTAATCTTTAATATATAGACGTTTACAAAAATATTCGAACGATATTGCAAAACGGAGATATTGTACTGTGAATATAAATAATTATTTTAATTTTATTTCTAAAATTATATTTGTTATGATTATATGATGTGTTAGAATTTGTTCATCGAAATATGAACCGAACTTTTAAAAGTATTTAAACGTGTAATATTATTAGTTGTGTATTTTGCCAAATTTAAAATTCAACATTAATTCAGCTTTGCAATATCGTACGAAAAGTTATATACACACACACACCCATATATATATATATATATATATATATATATATATATAACGTTTTAAAAAGTAATATATATTATATATAATGTTTTTACTATATATATATATATACACACACATATATAATATGTTTTAACTATATATATATATATATATATAAAGTTTAAACTATATATATAATGTTTAACTAAATATCTCTCTATATATAATGTTTTAAAAAGTAATATATATCATATATATATATTACTTTTTAAAACAGCTCATCAGTGTAGTTTAACTGTATTATATACATATATATCTATACACACACACACATATATATATATATATATATATATATATATATATATATATATACATGCGTTTTATTTTTTATTACCGTATCTGTAGCTTCCTCAGATTTTTACAGAAAGTTTCTGTAAAAGTCCGAGGAAACGACCGGGTAGCTGAAACAATAATGTAACTTAACAGAAAGATACGGTAATAAAAAATAAAACGCATATTTGCTCTACAACAGTATTGAGCACTTTCTTCAGTTTTTATTAATTACCATTTCTACTAAATATATATATATATATATATATATATATATATATATATATATATATATATATATATATATATATGATGAAAACCAAGGATAGCATTAGCAATATTCGCACCTCCAATCTTAAGAAGCTCCACCGGAACACCATCCAAGCCTTGTCATTGCTGATTTGTGTGATAGCCAACTGCACCTCAACCAGATTAGGCAAAGGTCCCATTCAGAATATGATGTCATATTCTGGTAGGCTATCAATTGCATCAGCATCTACTGCTGCGGGATTGTGAAACACATCGGTAAAGTGCTCTTGCCATTTTTTCAAGATATTTTCAACAGAACAATCATTCGACAACATTGCAACGTGAGCTAAGAAAAATGAAAAACCAATGGTGGATGAATATAACGGAGCTGGTCCAAAAGGCGTTTGACACAAAAAATTCGAAAGAATTTTATGGACCCCTGCGCTTAGTATTTGGTCCTCCTTCCTCTTCAATATATACATACATATTTATATATATATATATATATATATATATATATATGTATATATACACATATATGTATGCATATACATATATATGTATATATATGCATATATATACATATATATACATATATATTACTGTTATATAATAAGCATTTTTCCTGACTTATATAAATTCAGTAGCTTATAGTTGCATCTTAAGTTTCATTCTCGTTTTTTCTTAGTCGATTTACCTCTCCAGCTATGAGTTAAATATTATTACTTTTATTCGGCCATTCCGAATTCATGTCTGAATATTACTTAGTGTGGTTATTTCCTGAGGGGATATGCTTATTCTGGTAGCTTATCTGAAAATTTAATAATCTACACAAACGTCATTTCATAAAGAGGAACGTGTGGAAATAAACGAAAACGAGCGAAGAAAAATAAAATTAAAATGGCCGACTGACAGTTATTTACGCATGCGTATCGATAATGTAATAAGTAATGATGAAGAGGAAACGACCAGCTTTAAAACACAGAATGTTTAAAAGATTACTTGATGTTATGAGTAAGGAAGATAGAAAGATAATATGGAGTGTAATACGGAAACAGGGGGCAGACAGGGAGAAGGGGAGAGAATAACGAAATGTGAAGCGAAAGACAGAACGCCAGAAAAAGGAAAAGTGAACGAAACGGAGAATATGGAAATAAGAGACTGAAAAAGAAGAAGGCAGATAGAGAGAGAGAGAGAGAGAGAGAGAGAGAGAAGTAGAAAGAATAGAGAAACGAGAGAGAGAAAGAGAGACATACAGAGAATATGAAGAGTGCGTATGGAAACAAGATCGATGCCTCTGTTCCGTCTCGAAAGACAAAGGATACCCCCTGCAGGAGCAGTTACGCGTGTAATAGTGAAGCAAGATTTGCGCAATCACCAACCGAACCTCTCCTGTTTGAGTTAAGTGACAATGAGTAGTCCAGGACGATTGGCAACAATGCCGAGAAATGCGGAGAGCACATACAGCACATGAAAGTCCCATATGGTCACTCATTTAGTACTGACTAGGTTCAATGTTACTTAACTTCGATGATCCAGCCAGAAACGGTGAGCGTGATGAAATAAGTGACGGTGGGGAAAATGCGTAATAATAATGAAAACAAAACAAAAGAGGAAGTAAAAGGAAAAAAAAGAGAGAAAAGACGAATATATATATTAAAACAAAGGTTAAAAAGAAAGAAAGAAATTAATTAAGAAAACGAAAATTCCATGAGCAGGGTTTCTTTCTTAGAACTGGCTGGCTATAGAACACAATACCGTAGGGCTTCTTCTTTTATATCGTTTTCAAATCTAATGTAAATAAGTTCCATGTTGAACCGTGCTTTTAAGCAGTGAAATCTTACCCAATCTCCGCCCACACCGATCATAAAGGTGTTGTCTCACATTATACCCGACAGTCATTAGTCCCTATCGTCGAGTGGCCTATATATATATATATATATATATATACAGACACGGCATGATCAGGTTGACACATCAATTTCCCTTTGATCACCGAAGATAAGCAACGTTGAACCTGGTCAATAAAAAATGGGTAACTATTTGGGACTTCTAAGTGATGTATGTTCCCTCCGCTTCTCTCAGCATTGTTTTCAGTCGCACTGGACTTCTCCTTACAACTGGACTCAAGCAGTGCTGATTTTAAAGAGGTGTGGTTGGTGCTTGCGCAACACATGCTTCACAATTACACGCGCAGTTGACCCCACAGAAGTATCCTTTGTCTTCCGAGGTAAAACGGAGGCATCGATATATATATATATGTGTGTGTGTGTGTGTGTGTGTGTGTGTGTGTGTGTGTGTGTGTGTGTGTGTGATAGAGAGAGAGAGAGTATGTGTTCGATTATTAACTTAAACAGAATTGTGTCCAGAGATGTAGAGAGAGAGAGAGGAGGTAGAGAGAGAGAGAGAAAGAGATAGATAGATAGATAGATAGATAGATAGATAGATAGATAGATAAGTTAATAGTAAATAGCGATTGGGTTAGCTAGTGGGAATTTAAACAAAGGTCACATCAGTACCTTACAGAATAACCTAGCTGTAAACAGAATTGTACCCAGAGAAATTAACGTATGAAGAAGTCTAACTCGGTAGAAAAAAAAAGGTCGAATGATCACGATATGATAACGTCACGTTTTCTAGCGAGTAAAAGCAGCTAGGAGGATTCAACATTGCGTCGACAGGGACAGAGGTTGAAGCCTAACTGACAATGCGGGATCTATTAAGTTGGCGACACTCTTTTGTAATCCTGTTTAAAAGTGAGAGACTAGTAGCAGATTCACCAGCCCAAATGTGGCAACAATACTCCATAGACAGGCAAATGATCGAGGTATAGGATACTCTCAGGCGTAAGTAACTTTATAGCACGGTAGAGATAGACGACCTTCTTTGCAGCAGACGAGCAATGCCCTCAATGCATCCTACCCAATTCATGTTCCTGTGAACATTAAGCCGATGAATTTGAAGGAAGTACTATTAGGCAATATACCATTGGTCATCGCTATTAAATGGTTTAGAAGGTTTTTATAATTATTAAAGGAAAGAAGCTTAATCTTGGCAGCAGTGAATATTTCCAGTTTAAAAACTTTCTGTTCCCTAGACGAATGGATATAGGAAAGGAACTTTACTCATGAAATTTTAGTTTATTTTCAAAGTAGTTCGCTTCGGGAAGCCATAATAACAAGACATGGCTAAACTATTTAGAAACTAATAATCTAAGCTGAATGTTACCGATGTATATGTCCGTCTGTGTCTCTCGTTTCTCATGTTAGAAAACTAAGTTTAGAAAGAAATACTTATTAGTTATTAGTCTCTCCTTTTCTCCATGAGTATTGTAACAATAAAACTTAAAAGAAGTCACCAAAGTTTTTTTGTCTTTCAGGCATGAGTAGTTTATTCGAGGCGATCGACAACCACTAGACGACATAACCACAGATAATATATTAAAGTAAAACAGCAACAATTTAGAAAAATAACAGACCAAGTGTAAACACCCGCGCACATATGTATATAAAAAACTTTTATCTGATTTGGTGATCGCTCATAGGTGAAAAAGTAACGAATTCACGGGCATTGCGTCCAGCTGTTTTTAATTTAAAAAGTATCTCAACAACCTCTAGATTACGAGAGTAGAATTTTCAGAAAGAAGAAACCTTTCTAGGATCCATCGAGTGCAAATTTGTAAAATGTGTTCCGTTCATTTATCTCTAATTTGCCTGACGTTTTCAAGTTTAATGTAAACAAATTATTGTTAATGGATCCCCTTAAAAATTAAATTCTTACTTTTATTTACTTGGTGGTTACCGCATATAAAGTTACCGTTTTTAGTTCCCGTTTCTGAGGTCTCGTTGGCGACTTCCTATTGCTGACCTCTCGCCTCTGAGTTCTTGTTTCTGACTTTTCGATGCTGAATTCTCGTTACTAAATTTCTCGTTGTGAGCTCTCGTGGCTGTTCTTATTATCGAGTTCTCGTTTATAACGTGACAAAAACACAGGAAACAAATGTCTTAAGAGCGAGACTTTGATAGATTTGCCTCCTGTGATTTCGATATGACTTTTCAAAATTTGTCAATTGAAGAATGTTGATTTCAAAGCTTCTGAACTCTTCTTTCAATTGTTATGACTTTTGATAAGAATTCTTGGTTTGAAGATTTCCATAATATTTGCATGTATGTATCCAGCTCCATATGCGTGTGTGCACGACCAGCAATAAATCCGGCGTTGCCCAGAATACTATTGAACAATAATCTACCTGTTTTAGAGTAGAAATGACTGATTTTATGATTTCATACGACTATTTCATACATTCGCATTAATGTATTGAACATATCAATGTGTATATATTATTTTGTTGAACTATTGTATATGTATTTTATTCTTGTATCCCACAATATTATAATTAAATAAAAGTATCCAAGATGTTACACAATAAATTTGTTATAAATGAAAATAGTATTTGCTACACACATGAACAAATGTTTCAGCTGCAACAATATTCAAGATTGAGTTTATTTAAGATATATTTTGTAATATCGTCTTTGATGTAGCCCGGAACAGCTGGAATTTAAATAAATTATGTTGTTGGATGAGATATTACTGTATAGTGATGCAGAAAGTTATACCCGTTAAATTAAAGGAACTAATCCGATCTTCAACCATAGAAAAAGAGATTCACTAGTCATTTCTTTATTTCCACTTAAGAAATAAAAGGTGCAACTATTTGTTTTTATAAATTAACAAACGAGAAAAAGCAGTTTTGTGCCTCCATACTACAAGAAAACTAACAGTTCATGTAGTTAACAATAAGTTGCTATAGGAAACATGCAGTAATGTGAAGATCAGCTGGTATACTTTTTTAAGTAAAGAGTATACGATTCTCAAATCAATGATACTGTCAAACCTGACAGAGTTATATGGAATATGTCAGAGAGAGTTGCAACCTTGCTTGAAGTGAGTGTCCCTAATGATAGAGGTCTGAACAGAACTGAAAGGGATAAACATACCATATCTCATGTATGATATGAAAAAAAAACTGGAATCTTAGAGAGATACCAATGATACCAGTTATTATAGATGCCACAGGGCTTATGAAGAAGAACCTGAAATCCTACCTAACTAATATTCCTGGCGAACCAAGTGCAAAAGCGATCCAGACAATTGCACTTAAGGGAACAACGAGAATACTATAAAGAGCTCTCGGTTTAGGTTCAGTAAAAAGCTGGGCAATGTTGACAGCTGGTTTGGCTGTTCCATACCCAACATTTCAATCTTCAAAGGAACAAAATTTAAAAAAAGTAATTAGTAAATGAAAGATTCAACTATTTGTTTTCTATAAATTAACAAATGTGAGAAAGCTATTTGGTGTTTCCATACAATATAAAAACAAACATTTAACAATATTTTAGAGAAGATATTTCTGTATTGTTATGCAGTTTATATACTCTTTTAGATAAAAGAAAATAATCCGGTCTTTACTCTACAGGTTGGCCGAAAAGTCCCAGGACACTGGCCGAAAGGTCCAGACAACTCATTATGGGGTTTAATTAAAGGTCAAGTTTCTGGTATTAGATACGAAACCATTGATCAGCTAAAGCATGCGATTATTGCAGCTTTTGCTAGTGTATCAAGGAATTCTCTAAAAAAAAATGGCACAAAGAACCTGGAGGCGAATGGAATTGTGCAAGAGCAACGAGGGCCAACATACTGATCCCCTAGACCACTAAATTACTCTAGTTGTTTTCTGCTTTGTTTCTAATAAAGTTCTCTTTTTTTGTTGAATATATATGTTTTCTGTGTGTTTCATTAAAAAAATACTGTGTTTTATTAAAAATACATGTATAGTGTCCTGGGACTTTTCGGCCACCCTGTATAATCAAGTAGATTCACTAGCCGTCTTTATATTTCCTCCTCGGAAATGTAACATGCGACTACTTGTCTCTATTTACTTTGCCTCCCCACAAGGGCAGAGTTACACACCAGGGTCGTTTTTTTTTTTTTTTAATTTGAATAAAGGAAACAAAAATGAAAAATTTTCTCAGTCGTAAAGTATTCTCGTCCACTAAGAACAAAAAATTGAAGTGTAGTATCAGAACAGATACTACACTTTCAGTTATATATTCTTTTATTTATTCTTAAAAGTTGACAACAAAACAGAAATAAACAAAAAATTAGGCACAAGGCCACTCAAAAATTAGAGAGGGGTGTCTATAGTCATCTTCGTCCCTGTACCTTTGCTAGTCTATGCTTGACCCTAGCTAACGGTCTCCTTCACCACAGTGCCTCAAGCACACCGGGTGGGGGTGGGGCGTCCTACCTAAGATTCCCAAATCATATCGTGTGTGTGTGTATGTGTGTGTATGTGTGTGTGTGTATGTGTGTGTATGTGTGTGTATGTGTGTGTATATGTGTGTGTATGTGTGTGTGTTTTAGTGAACAATAAAATAAACCGTGAAACATAAAATTGTATAAAAAGTCTACACATCTGCTACACTTTGATCTTGGCCCGAAAGCCAAGAAGTGACTATTTGTTTCAAAAAGTTAACAAACAGAAGAAAGTGATTTGAGGCTTCCATACTTTATTAGTGCTAACAAAAGAAAACACGACTGGATAGAATATATTATTACTATTATGTTTTTTTTTATTGTAATTTTATGTATGTATTGTTTTCGTTTGTGCTCTTCCTGTAGTTTGTGTTTATTTATTAGCATCAATCGAGCAGTCAAGCATTTTAGCAAACGAAATAAACATACACGTGTCCTGGTGGTTGTCATATTATTGTATTGCCAGAGATACGTCAGCGTGATAAACATTATTTTAGAAGTATACGAGAAAACCCCAGGAGACTTGTTCACACTTAGCTTTCTGAGAGATACGATCGGAACTTGTGAAGGCTTCGCGCGTGAAAAACACATACAGTAATATCAATCGCTATTCCTTTCTCTCTTTTTTACATCTTCGTCTCTCTCAAAGTTTCCTTCATTTATTTCACTATCTCTATTTTGTTTACAATCAATCAGTAAAACACGAACGTACGGACGTAAAATATTTCAAATTGTCGCATTATCATATATATATATATATATATATATATATATATATATATATATAACTACTTCATTTACTCACATAAACCTAATATACGAAAGTATAGATTTATGTGTAAACTTTAAGTATTTACTTCAAAAGTGCTCAATACGTAGGTAGAGCTAGTTAGTAATTTATAAAATATATATGGCGATTAAGCTACACTAAATATTCTGCGTTTAATCCACTATAGGATTCGTCAGGCTTATGCGCATAAGCCTGACGAATCCTATAGTGGATGAAACGCAGAATATTCAGTGTAGCTTAATCGCCATATATATTTTATAAATTACTATATATATATATATATATATATATATATATATATATATATAACTACTTCATTTACTCACATAAAATTAATATACGAAAGTATAGATTTATGCGTAAACTTTAAGTATTTACTTCAAAAGTGCTCAATACATAGGTAGAGCTAGTTAGTAAGTTATAAAATATATATGGCGATTAAGCTACACTGAATATTCCGCGTTTCATCCAATCTAGGACTCTTCAGGCTTATGCGCGAATTTTCTGGTCGCTTGTCGTTTTTATATACGCATCTTCTATAGAGATTTTAGTTAGCCAATCAGCTTTCTAGTATACTGATTGCCTAACTAAAATCTCAATAGAAGATGCGTATATAAAAACGACCAACAACCACAAAATTCGCGCATAAGCCTGAAGGGTCCATGAGTGGATGAAACGCGGAATATTCAGTGTAGCTTAATCGGCATATATATTTTATAACTTACTATATATATATATATATATATATATATATATATATATATATATATATATATATATATATATATAATTCAAACACAGTAATGTTTGAATATATGGTTAAGCTTCACCTTTTTTCGACCAAATTTCAAACAATTATTACAGTTTATAGATCTCCTTCTCAGCTATATTGTGCAAAATAAAATTCAATTTTCGTTCAGTAAAACAAAAGTTATGATTAATTTACTGGTGTTCAAAATTGTAAAACAACGTAAGGAGGTGAGTGATGTTTTTTTATGACTGGTTCTCATAGAAACCACGTCGTTTCAGTCACTACTCTTGCTACCAATTTACCGCTCTCACAAAAAAGAGAAGTAATACGTGAAACAGAGAGAATGAAAGAATGAAAGGGAGATCATTGCCGGGATTTTATTGGAAGTAGACAAGTGCAATACATTGTTATTACATGTGTATGTTATGTTTATGGCGGCAAAAAATAAAACTGAAATTGAACAAAGAACAAGTGAATTTACTGGAAGCCTGGAAAAATCATGGATTACAATAGAAAAATGCGAGCATGAAAAGTAATATGGTTAAGCTTAAACATGAAAAAATAAAGGAGTTGTGAAAACTGGAAGAGAAAAGGACAAGATATTCTAGTAAAAAATATTATAAATTTATAACTTAAAATATTGCAGCATCAGATTGTTTTTAAATTACAATTAAACATTATATACTCAATTCTTAATGTTGCAATATTTTAAGTTCTAAATTTAATATATTTTTCTAGAATATCTTGTCCTTTTCTCTTCCAGTTTTTACAACTAGTCCTTTACTTTTTCATGTTTAAGCTTAACCATATTACTTTAAATGCTCGCATTTTCTATTGTAATATATATATATATATATATATATATATATATATATATATATATATATATATATGCTACAATAATTTTTATGTGTATTAATATTCATATTAAAATCCCTTTTTTCTGTTTATTTAAAAAGAAAATACAACTTTGTTATATATGAGTCGTGGAATTATCTTCCCTACCAAAAGATCTAGCTAATTTGCATTTTCTTTTAAACATTCATTTTAATTAATTCTCTTTTAGATTTTTTCGGTTTTCTTATTGGATAATCATCTTTAGTTAACTATTACGTGTAATTAAATTCATGCAGATATGATTTATACTTGCGTAATATTTGCGTAAAAATGCTATACTAAGCACAACGTTTTTCTTTATATATATTTATGTATGCGTATATATATTTGTTTATAAATATTGCCTACCAAACTCCTCTGTCAGTTTTTTGTCTACATACATGAAACTTAATATATAGGGTATTCGAACCCATGAGAAACTTTATATTTGGATTTCAGTCGAGGAAAATCAGTACAAATGTGTAAAAATCTTAAAAAATGAAATTTGCTAGGTGAAGGCCGAACGACGGCATTAGGAATATGCATGCGTAAAGTAATAGCTATTGGTTCATGTTTAATTTTTAGCCTTGCGGCAAGCATATCTTCATAACTCAGGTATTAACGCCAAAGGGAAAAGTAAATCATAAGCTAAACGTTTTGGTTTAGATTCTCGGTGGTTGCGCACGAGTTGTTTTTTCTTTTTTCAACTTTTTAAATCATTACTATATATTAGGTCCAATATACGAAATCTGAATTAATCAAAATACTATGTTTAAGCGTATTTTATGACCGGGCAATTTCGGGCTGCCTTCTAGTTTTTGAATAACACACAGTATCGTTAACAGTTATGAATTCGTAAAAAAAAAACTAAAATAACACCACATAATTTGTTAGAAATGCGGTATGTACAAACCTGTAAACTTTTAACGTATTGAAACCGCTTGTCAGATTTTATTTATCAGAATTTTAGGTTGATGTTAATCGTATCAAAACACACAGAAAAAACAATATGGCGGTCTAGATTATTGCATAACTCTCCTAAATTGTGGTTTTACAAGGGTTATGTTTTTGTTTTTTTAATTTACAAGGGTTATATTTTTTTTGTAATTTACAAGGGTTATGTTTTTTTAATTTTTTTTATTTACAAGGGTTATGTTTTTTTTGTAATTTACAAGGGTAATTTTTTTTTATTTTTTTATTTACAAGGGTTATGTTTTTTTTGTAATTTACAAGGGTTATTTTTTTTTATTTACAAGGGTTATGTTTTTTTGTAATTTACAAGGGTTATGTTTTTTAATTTTTTTTTATTTACAAGGGTTATGTTTTTTTGTAATTTACAAGGGTTATGTTTTTTTATTTTTTTATTTACAAGGGTTATGTTTTTTTATTTTTTTTAATTTACAAGGGTTATGTTTTTTGTAATATACAAGGGTTATGTTTTTTATTTTTTTAATTTACAAGGGTTATGTTTTTTTTGTAATTTACAGGGGTTATGTTTTTTTATTTTCTTTATTTACAAGGGTTATGTTTTTTTGTAATTTACAAGGGTTATGTTTTTTAATTTTTTATTTACAAGGGTTATGTTTTTTTTGTAATTTACAAGGGTTATGTTTTTTTTATTTTTTTTTTATTTACAAGGGTTATGTTTTTTTTATTTTTTTTATTTACAAGGGTTATGTTTTTTTATTTTTTTTATTTACAAGGGTTATGTGTTTTTGTAATTTACAAGGGTTATGTTTTTTAATTTTTTTATTTACAAGGGTTATGTTTTTTTTGTAATTTACAAGGGTTATGTTTTTTTTTTTTTATTTACAAGGGTTATGTTTTTTGTTACTTGTTAATTTACAAGGATTATGTTTTTTGTTTAAAAAAAACATAACCCTTGTGGGGTTATGTTTTTCATTTTTTTTTTGTAATTTACAAGGGTTATGTTTTTTTTTTAATTTACAAGGGTTATGTTTTTTATGTTTTTTATTGTTTTTGTTTTGAGGGACTGAAGAGTTTTCCACTTTTACTTAGGGGTGTTACTATTTTTCCGTATGAAGTTCAAAAACTAAGAATAATCGATCACCTCAATCGCAACATCTTTCATGTGTCCATACATCATCTTTCACCGATAACATCTATATATTAATACGATAGCGTGTGTTATTTTGTTTGTCACGCTTACATCTTTTTTCTTCCGAGTGACTCCCTTTAAATTGTTATGACCTTCCATTTCTTGTAATAAATAATTTTACCAAGAATCCTTCATAAGTTTGTTTCGGTTTCAATTATAGCTGATGGCACTCAAGTCATCTATGTTATTTGTTGGTTGGTTGTTTTTGTCTTACGGCATATCAACCCTTTTCGGGTTATTTAATGCCGAATCCAAAGATTTTGAAGAAAAAAAAATTTTAATAGAATATATTTGTTGTTTTCACGTCGGTTTCTATTTAATCCATAGTTGGGACCCTAACAGGTACTACCACTCCCGGTCAGAGTGGACCTGGGAGCAATGGTAATTAAAGGGTGGCTCCACACTCCCCAAAGCCCACAAGCTGGGGGCTCACCACTGGATATAGTTTAAGGTCATATCCAGGACCCCCATTGAGGGACTTTTACCCTCTGCAGGGGGGCAGTCGGTGTATTCTAATGCCCTACCGACAGGGCCGTCTATGTTATTTGTAAATAATTTTACGTTACTAAGAATTTTTCATACGTTTTGCTTTGGTTTCGATTATAGCTTAAGTAACTCAAGTAATATTTTTTCTTCATAAGTTTTGGTTTCGGTTTCGATACAAACTGATGCACCCAACAAGTTATAAAGATATAATTTTTATTTTATTTTGGAAATCACAACTTTATAATATATGAGAATCGATAGAAAATTTACTCTTTTATAATATATACAAAATCTGCATTAATTAAAATATCATATTTAAGCGTATTTTACGACGAGTCTATGTTGAGCGTCCCTGCTAGCTTAGATAAATACTTTTGCAGTTTTAACAAAAGAACTACAATAATATCAGGGCGTATCCATTTACACTGACCATCCATAGAATATCAATATCAATATGTTGTATATGAAAGAAACCGCTGTGGAATTTCCACAGATCCCGCTAGTCAAATACTAAAATTAAAAAAAAAAATACCGACTCAAGCGATTTCCTATTTTGAAAATAGTCTGAACTGAACGGTGTTACTTAACCCAATGACCCCGATGAATATGGAGGACACATAAGAATATCTGAACATTGATTATTGTCAGTTATTTAGTTACAGATTTTTTTTTAATAAATATATTTTTAAAAATAAATTTAATATGTTTATTTAAGGAAATGGTCAATGCGGCCTTGCTGTCTCACTAAAGACTTCCCTGTAAAGAGTTGCTTTTTAGGGATATCGCATTCTCCTCGTGTTAAGAACATCTTTCGGAATAAGCATCCCAAACCTCCTCATGGTAAGAACGGCTTTCGGAATAAACCCCCTCCCAGGTAAGTTCTCAGTAGGCCAACCAGGCCACATTAACCAAGGAAATAATTTATACTGCAAATAGAATTACATATTTTAATATAAGAAATTAAAATAAATTAAATCTATATATCTATAAAGGTGAAAATGTGTGTGTGTGTGTGTGTGCGTGTGTGTGTGTGTGTGTGTGTGTGCGCGTGTGTGTGTGTACATTTCCCTCCCAAATAACTCTATCAATTTTTAGTCTAGGGACTCGAGATTCGACATAAGGAGTACTGAGATTTGGAAAAAATATTTTAATCGGTTTTCGGGCAGAAATGTGGCTGTCAAGGGATCAAAGTTCAACGATTTGACCTCTGATAACTCTACCAAATTCCTCCACTAATTTTGGGTCTAAAGACTTGATATCTTAAATGTAGGTTACTTGAACATGGGTCAAACTTTTTAATTTGATTTGAGCCCAAAAAATAAAAGTTAAGGGGCCCAAAGTGGAATCAAAGTTAAAATAAATCGATCTCTGCGGTCTCTACCAAATTACTCAGCTAATTTCTGGTCTAAACATTTGAAATTTTACATAAAGGGTATTTAGAGATAGGGAAAGCTTTTTAATCGGTTTGGGTCAAAAATCTGAGCTGACAAGGGGTCAAAGTTCCAAAGATTTTACCTTTGCGGTGTCTACCAAACTACTCAGCCAATTTTGGGTCTAAGCATTTGAAATGTATACGCAACAGGTATTCAGACATGCGGCAAACATTTTAATCAGTTTGAGGGTGGAAATTTGTCTACAAAACGGTCAAAGTTGAAAGAGTTGACCTTTGCAGACTCTACCAAATTCCTCCGCCAATTTTGGGTCTAAAGACTAGAAATTTTAGATGTAAGTAACTCGGACATGCGTAAAACTTTTTATTTTCGTATGAGACCAAAATAATAAACGTTAAGGGGGCAAAATTGGGGTCAAAGTAAAAAAAAAAAATTGACCTCTGCGGTCTCTACGAAATTACTCAGACAAATTTTGTTCTAAACATTTGAAATCTTACATAATGTGTATTCCCACGTACGGCAAGTTAGTAACAGTACATAGGGCCCGAGCAAAGCCGGGCTGAACTGCTAGTATATATATAAAGAAAATGTTTACTTTACACAGTTAAAGAAAATATGAAATTTACACAAACAATAAATTAAATAAAGTAAACGTAATGAAAGAAAATGTGTACGTGTCCAAAGACAGTGTAATTTTTAGAGGCGGCGAACTTTAAATTGACAACTTTATTTTCTTTAATTGCAGATATGACAGCTATCGGTTATTTTTAGTCCAGCTTGTTTTGGCAATTCATGAGGTGGTTTCAGCAGGACGGAGCCACATGCCACACAGCACGCGATACGATGAATTTACTGATGCAACATTTAATGAACGAACAATTTCACGAACTGGATCTTCAACTGGCTATCGCGTTCGTGCGATTTAACCCTTTTAGATTATTTGCTTATTGATATATCGCAAGTCTACGATGGTAAACCAGACACAATAGACCACTTGGAGGAAAACGCTCGAGACGTTATTGCCAAAACATAGTCTGATTTAATGCGTAGTTCGTAAAAAATGGACCTCTCTATTACACAATATAGGTGCTAGTCACATATTCATGAAATTGTATTTGAATTATAAATGCTAAATATATCGATTCTTGCTTCTGTTTAATCTCAAGAGACATAGACTATCTTGTCAAGGTAGCTGCGCATGTAATTGATAAGCAAAGGTTGCACAATTACAACCACACTTCTCCTGAATCGTTACTGTTTGTGTCCAGTAGCAAAGAGAGGCCCGAAACTGACTGGAAATAATGCCCAGATAAACGGAGAGCATATACAGCACCTGGAATTCACAAATGGTTACCCATCTAGTACTGACCAGGCTCAACGTTGCTTAACTTCGGTGATCTAACGGGAACTGGTGTATCAACGTGATTATGCCGTATATAATGCAAAAAAAAAAAACTTTTGTAATAAACCAAATATTTTTATAAGATTATTTTTTCTGTGCTTTATTTAATTTAAAGTTCGCCGCTTCAAAAATGAAATCACTCTTTATAATCGAACTACACTATAAACACGGATCCAGCAGATGATATTGCAAAAAATTATGTTTAATGTGAGTTGCTTTTTTTTAAGATATAGACCCGGTAACGAAAGCTGTGCTGGTTTATGATTTTTTATATTGATCGTTATATATAAAATTACGTTATGTTAAAATGCTATAATAGAAGAGAATGCAAACTTGATGAAGAACAATGTTAGGGCATAAAAGAATACGTAACAAAGGTAGATAACGAGGGAGCTTGGGAATATAGGTATCAGTTAAACAAGAGTTGGAAGTCAGAGTTAGTAGACCCAGTCGGTAGTCAGAAGCAGAAAGACAGTCCACAGACCGTAATGACTCTGAATAGGGAAGAAATATCCAGAGTAGTTTTCCGATAGGGGAAACATCCAAAATAAAGTTGATGTAAATATTACTAAGGTTTCGGGTCGTACGAATCTTAGTTTGCAGCTTTTCGGAGGATCCGTCAAACGAAGACCAACCCAGATGAAGAAGGTATGTTTTTTTTGTTTTTTTTTACACAGTGATCACCACTTATCTATGCCCGGAAGCCACTCAGGGATAAGGGTTATTGCAAGTACATTACGTTTGTGTGGAGATTTGATGAAGTGTTTAATTAAGGGAGCGGTTCATTAGGAATTTGTTAACATTGGACTTGAAGACATCTAAGTTGTAGTCCGGAGGGAAGCAGGCAGACGGAACAGAGTTCCACAGGCGTGCAGTTCTAAGAAAGAAGCTTTGTTCATGGAACCCACGTTTTGATTTAGGCACAGATATAGAGTGGAGGAAATTTTCCAAAGTGGATTCAGCTAGACGGGTGTTTTTCGTGAAAGATTGGCGACGGGGACCAGAGATTGGAGTTCAGACGAGCACCTGCCATGGAAATAACGATAAAACAAGGATAGGCTCGTAACGTCTCTTCTGTGGGAGAGAGGTTGTAGGGTAAAGAAAAGGGCATCCCCCACTAAGCCACGAAGTCTATTTTGCACTCTGTCAAGGCAGGATAGGCTGTTTTTAGCAGCTCCTGCCCAGATATGGCAGCAGTATTCCATCCTTGGACGTACTTGGCTTTTATATAAATAGAGAATTGCATCAGTAGTGAGATATCTTCTGGAGCGGTAGAAGGATCCCACCATCTTTCCAGCGACCTTGGCAACAGAGTTGATGTACGTGTTCCATTTCAGATCAGGAGTAAAGGTCAAACCCAGAAGCTTGTCAAAACACGGGGCCTCACCCAGACGAGAGCCATCCATCACAATTGATGCCAGATTGGGATCAGAGCGTTGATGATGTAAGGATAGGAGTTTAGTTTTGGATGCATTAAAGGTAACCAGCCACATCTTCCCCCACTGAACCACGCGCTCGAGATCAGAGGAGAGAGAATCAGAGAGAACTTTGTCATTTACAGCCTTTGATGTGTTGCCGTAGATGGTCGTGTCATCAGCATGTTTCTCCATTGGGCGATGTTAACCCCAGATACTGTTATCCGTCGCTTTTGTTAAATATCCTGTTTAGACAATCACTAGACGATCAATAGATACATTCATATTTAGATGCGTGAATAATACTCATCCTATATACAACCCCCCCCATGTTATACAGAATACGACAGCTAGAACCTAATATAACGAGGTCGTAAGATGAATTTACATTGTTTAGTGCAGACGACTTTCAAAACAAGATGTTTGGATCGTTAAATATGCGGTTATACCAAAAAACGTATAAAAGTTTCCATACGACAAAGATACAGAGGTCGCCAAAAAATTACATTTTATTGCGTTTGCTTTGAAGTAATATTTTTCTCTTTTTTTTTTAAAGTGGTACAAATCCCAAGAGCTATAGGATCCTTCTATTGTGCATGAAAGTGACACAATGTTCAACGAGCGAGACCGGAGAAGCGCTGCTGTACAACTCACGTTCTCCACCGATCCAAGTTATGACATTGCCAACACCGTCAAAATGCATCGCGGGAATGCTGCAAATAACAGGGGCGTGCCAAAGGTGATGAAAACAGTTTCCGCCCACGGTTATCGTCTTTGGTGTTGTTTTAAGTGAGGGTCACATCATGCCACGTCACGTCTTCGAAGTTGGCTTGAAAGTCAACACCAAAATGTACTTGGATGCGCTGAAAAGTGTGGTGATCCCCTGGTGTGATCAAGTAGCCGCTGGCAGACCGGGGTATGTCAGCACCACTCGGCTCTTACCTACAAATCCAAAGAGATCCAAGCTTGGCTTTAGAAAGAGTGCTACGCCTTCGTACCATTCTCTCATCCTCGTCCTCCTCCTCTCTGAACCGGCTTGACTACTTCGTTTGATCATATGTCGAGAACACCATAAACATGCTCTCCAACAACACGAAAGCCAGCCTGATCACCGCCATCCGCCGAGTATTCGCCGAGCTCTTGCCGTCTCTTATGGAAAAGGCATGTTCCCAGTTCCAGACCCATATCGCGATGGTGACTGAGTCTGAAGGCGGCTACATTTAATAGATTTCATATATACTACATACTCAAGTTACCTGAATTGATTTTTTTAGTAAAAGTTTTAAAATAACGCTGTAGAGTTGTTTTCTTTGGGGCGGCAACATTATCGTTCCACTCTGTATATATTTTTATATTATTTCTTTGTTTACGAGTTCTCGATTGTAAAGTATTACGGACTTTTACTTAATTTTCACCTTTCGAATACGAGGATTAGAGACTTGTTTACTTTCAAAAACGGAGCTGACAGATTTGTATTTGTAATTTTTAAAATGTTTAGAATTCTAACGTACGATAATTTTTTTTTCTTTAAATAAAATATTTAAAAAAAAAACAATAAATGAAACGAAAAATGACAGCTCGTTTCTCAGGTGAAAAGTCACTTGTTAAAATAACTCGTGATCGCTATCACAAGAAGGCCATAAATAACGTGTTTTTTTTTTTTTCATTTCTTGTAAGCTCTTTTGAAAAAAAAAAATCTAAATTTCCTTTCGCGCTTTTAACTCTTGTATTTTCTTGTTGTATATATAAAACCAGTCTCACAGATCGTAATCGTGAAACTGGCAGAAGAACGATAACGTCGCTCTCATAAAGAACATTCAAAAGTAAGTTTCAGCACCGTACATATGCAAAGATAAACCATGATTCCGCGTTCCTCATTCGTGCTTCCTTCTGTTTTTTTTTCTTGTTTTTTTTTTTTTTTGTTTTTTGTTTTTTCAAGCCTCGTTTTGGTTTTAACGTTAAAGTTTTGATTATCTCCCTTTGACAAAATCTTCACGCATCCATCTTTTCCAATCTTTCAGTTACCGCAAATATTTTTTTGGGGAAATATAGAAAAAAAACTTGTTTATTGCAGCTTTTTTTTAATTGCAATGAAAGTTTGATGCGCCAGATGTATAATATCAATGCTTTTTTTCTCGTGCCATTACGAATTTGAAATATATTCAACCAATGCGTTTTAATTTTTACAAGTTTGCTTTTAATTTAGTGGTACTTTTAATTATATTTATATGGTAATCTCTCTCCCTTTCTCTCTCCCTCTTTCTCTCTCTCTCTCTCTCTCTCTCTCTCTCTCTCTCTCTCTCTCTCTATATATATATATATATATATATATATATATATATATATATATATATATATGAATAACAGTATAGCTACATTCCAAGATCCAAATATTAAATTTTTCATGCATGTTAAAATTTCGCATGGTAATCTTCAGCAGATTATAATTTCGGTACATTTTTTACAGATCTGTTCCATTATGCAGAAAAAAATCAGTTATTATTATGTCAATATCGACTATCCTCAGCATATACTCTTCAGAAAAATAGAATTTTTTTGCTTAGAAAGAAATATGTACTATAATGTTGGACGAAAAATAAAGAAATAATAAATAAATATATGCATTATAATATATATAATTTATGTATCAATATTTATATATATATATATATATATATATATATATATATATATTGGTTGGTTGGTTGTTTTTGTTTTACGTTTACGGCATATCAACCCTTTTCGGGTTATTTAATGCCGAATCCAAAGATTTTGAAGAAAAAAATTTTTTAATAGAATATATTTGTTGTTTTCACGTCGGTTTCTATTTAACCCATAGTTGGGACCCTAACAGGTACTACCACTCCGGGTCAGAGTGGACCTGGGAGCAATGGTAATTAAAGGGTGGCTCCACACTCCCCAAAGCCCGCAAGCTGGGGCCCCACCACTGGATATAGTTTAAGGTCATATCCAGGACTCCCATTGAGGGACTTTTACCCTCTGCAGGGGGGGGGGGCAGTCGGTATATTCTAATGCCCCACCGACAGGGCCTATATATATATATATATATAGAGAGAGAGAGAGAGAGAGAGAGAGAGAGAGACAGACAGACAGACAGACAGAGAGAGAGAGAGAACAGGCAGAGACAGAAACAGTGTTATACAGGTGGAAATATAGTGTTCCTTTGCACAAGTATATGATATTTTCTCTGCAGTGGCAGGGTGTCTTTGCTATTGTCAGATTTTTGTAAAAACATAATTCTTGTCATTTTGCAACGTAAATTTATTTTATATAGCAGGAACCGTATCCCGGAGTTGCACGGTTGATTGTAAAAAAATATAGTATTCAAGTGGAAATTTAATAATTATTAGATTAGTAATAATATTATGAAAGGAAGTATAATCAGAAATTATCCCATTTTACTTTAAGTACACTAGATGCTTAAACTAGAATAAAACTAGATTAAACGTAATTAGCTGCGTGTTCAAATGAAAAGTTAAAGTTTTGTTTTTTTACTTTTCCTGGACAATCTTATTTAGGTGAACATATCATCGATCGGGTAGGAGACGTGCTAGAACTACTTTTTTTAAAAAAGGACAAAAATAGCTGTTCTTAATCTGGCATTTTCTAAGATGAAATAGCTGTATTAAACTAAAAGATGGAGATAAGTCAATTTGTCATACAGAAAAAAGAAACATGTTTAGTATTACGAAATTACAAAAGAAAAATCAAAACATGTGTCAGCGGATTTATTTTAAAACAATATATATGCCGCTCCCCATTTGAGGGTACCAAATTGGTAAAAGGGAAAATCATTCCCAACTCGCATTTAGGTAAAAATGAACTTTCGTATATATAATTGAATTCATTCAAAAAGTATCGCAAAACAAAAACAAATAAATAATCTCTCTCTCTTTCTCTCTCTCTCTCTCTCTCTCTCTATATATATATATATATATATATATATATATATAGTAAGTCATTAAAATATACATGGAATTTAAGCTAAAAAAGGTTGGCTTTGTTGACAAGGTTTGAATCTTCTTACTAATAGTAATTATCATTTTCCTGTCCTGATGATTGCGTAAGCATGAAACACTAGTGTTTGTCAGTATAGAAAATATTAATATATATTAAAATATATACATACATAAAAAGCATATTGTGTGTGAATTCGTTCGCTATGGACTCAGAAACAAAGGGTCCATTTTTTTTTAAACATGCAGAAATGTATTTTATCTGTCTAGAAGTGTTCTTATGTCGTCTGTGTTGAAATGCTCCCGATCAGTATTGAAAATCGATAATCGAAAATTTCCGATTATAGAAGGAACACTCCGATTTTGCAGTCTACCATCTCAAGTGCATTTGAAGAGTTTTATGTGTGTATTGTAGTCATTGTGACATCAGTGTAGTGCTCGTTTGTGGTGGGAAATTGGTATCATTAGATTATTTGCGAGGACGGTTCAATAAGACCTTGTTTTTTAGGGTCGGACTTGAAGACAACGATATTGTAGTCAGCTGGAAAGCAGATCCGCGGAACAGAGTTTCACAGATGTGGCGACAGTACTCTATCCTAGGACGTGCTTGGCTCTTATACAGGTAAAGAATTGGATCGGTAGTTAAATTTCTAATCGAGCAGTAGAAATGTTCTACCATTTTTTTGCAAATGATCTTGGCAACGGATTTGATGTGTGTGCTCTATTTCAGGTCAGGAGTGAAGGTCTGAGTAAGACGCTTGTCTAAACATGAAACATCCTCAAGACAAGAGCTGTTCATTTCAATTAGGACCAAATGTAGGTCAGAGCGTTGATGATGCAAAGAGAGAAGCTTAGTTTTAGATGCATTAAAATTAACCAGCAACCTTTTTCCCCATTACACCACGTACCCAAAATCAGAGGAAAGAGGATCAGAGAGTTCTTGGTCATTTTCGGCCTTTGAGGTGTTGCCATAGATGGTAGTGTCGTCAGCACAAATGTCTATGAATAATCTAAGAATATTATTTGAGAGATCATTGATGAAGATCAAGAAGAAAGTGTAAGCCCGGGATGGGACCCTGTGCGACGCCAGCATTAATCTTGTGAGTTTCTGATTTCTGCCCCTCATTCACCACTTTATAAACCTATCAGATAGGAATGATTTTATAATTGAAAAGAAATTTCTAGCCATTCCGTAACTGGAGTTAACTGGTAAAGAGGTTGGTTTAGAAACGCATGTCATCGGCTGCGGGCTAGCATCTCTTCTTTTTGCCATCAAGCGACATTTTTTATATCTTGTTACGTCATCATCTCCGTTGTTCCCAGCCGATTTGAGGTAGAGTAAAAGATTTTCTTACTATAGTAACCAACAGGAAATAAGAAAAACCGTCCCTACGTTCCGTACAAATTCTGAGAATTTTTAACACAATAATTTTATTATAATTTGTGTTTTACTGAACCAAAATTTAGGATCTTTATTAAAAAATCAGCTAAGAAGATGACCTATAAGCTGTAAAAACTGTTTGAAATTTGGTCGCAAAATGAATGAGTGGTAACGCTTTAAAGCAGTTCTAAATGAGTAAGCCCAAAACTTAACCATATATTAAAATACTAGCGTGATTGAATGATATATATATATATATATATATATATATATATATATATATATATATATATATATATATATATATAATTTCATAGAGGGAATTAGGCCTGGAGTCTATAGAGCAAAGTTTACTTTAATGGGTCAATACTTTTATATAATCTTGCTCATAATACTGTGGATATAAAATAAACTCTATAGGTATATTTCTCCTGGAGCTATATTAATATTGATTATAAAGATTAAAAATTATAAATGATGAAACAGTTTTAACAGGAAATACAAACAAAATCAACTGTGGAAACTGATTCATAATTTATAATCATTAATCTTTATAATATCTCTCCTTCCCTCTCTCCCTTTCTTTCTCTCTCTCTCTCTCTCTCTCTCTCTCTCTCTCTCTGTATATATATATATATATATATAAGAAAAGATAGTGAGATGAAAGCTACATTAGAACTTTATTACATTATCATGTCAATAAGGATGAGGACGATTACAATTAGTTTAAAGGAAATGATGAGGGAAAACACTCTAAGCTATGGCATTTCAAAGCTAAATGTTTCTCATCAGAAGAGAAAAAAATAAGCATTAAACAAGACTAAGGGCAATGAAGACAACACCGATTTTATATACCTTTATGGTTAGAAATGAGATAGTTCAAAGGCATAAGAAATTAAAGAGCGAGGGTGAGATCATTAGGAATAATTCCAAAGGCGAAGGAAGAGGGATACTGAGTAGGATGTGGATTGACTACCGAAAGAATTAAATAGAGAAAAGATACAGATAATAGCGAAGTTACAAAAAGGAGTAGGGAATGAAATATATAGGGAAAAGATAGGGAGTAGAGATATAAGGAGTAGAAAAAATGGGCATAAAAGGAAAGAGATTAAAAAATAAAATAAAATACAAACTAAAGAAAACAAAACTACAGGTTTTATTGAAAAAAATCAATTCCGGTAACTTGATTTTGTAGTAGAGCTGACATCTATTCAATGTAGTTACCTTCAGCCCCAATCACCACCTCAATACAGGTCCGGAACTGGGAGCATACCTTTTCCACAAGCACCGGCAGGAGCTCAGCGATATCGGCATATGGCAGCGATCAAGCTGGCTTTGGTGTTGTGGGAGTTCATGTTGGTGATGTTCTCGACGTATGACTAAACGAAGTGAGTTAAAGTCGAGGGAGCAGGACGGCCAATGAAATAAGAGTACAAAGTTATAGCACTCCTTCTGAAGCCAAGCCTGGGTTTCTTTAGAATTGTGGGGCAGCGCCTACTCCTGCATCAGGGGATTACCACACTCTTGTTGTATAGCCGGGGGTTTCATATTAAAGAGATAGGATGGGGACATTCATATTGATGAGATACGGCGGATATATATATATATATATATATATATATATATATATATATATATATATATATATATAACAATGAAGAGAGAGAAAGAGATACATTTCTTGTAAGAGTTACATAAAGTTCATAATAACGATGAGGGAGACAAAGTTCATATTAAGGATGTTTCACACATTTCCTTTTGATGTCGAATGATGATACGACACAGTTTTACAAAAACATGATAACTTCTTTATTATCAGATCGACCGGTCAAATAATGATGGGCTCAAGGAATTCCAAGTCGTTCTACATGATTAAACATCCTCCCTTAGCTTCTAAATGGACCCTCCTCTGATCATGTCATCTCTGTCCGACCGACTCTGCTGACTTCCGAACCTGTCTGCCCGGCTGCCTCTGACTGACTGAAACTAGCTTCTATATTGAGAATTCATTTTTGCTATGACGTCAGATGTGTGGTTTTAAAACGTGATCGACTCACGTGGCTTAAACACACGTGGCTCGGCACATTCTCCAATCATACTTCTGCAACAAAGAATTCTCACTACCTATTTTTCAACCTAACTTATTTTTCAATATATTTTAAAATTGTATTGTTCATTATTTTTTTTAGCTGGCCTTTTTCAATTCAGTTTCCATAAAAGAATGAACAAGTAATTCCTTTTACAATATCTCTATTTCCAAAACAATTACCAAATTCCAATATTCCAACTCTAAATCTATTCTGAACCTTTCTTACACGGTTCGAATCTCGGTCTATCCTTATCTCATTTTCCACTTATCTAATGTTTTTCTTATTTCCAAGAAAAGGGGGCCCTTTTCTTGTAACATTCTTCAGCACATTCAGATATATTTTGGTGTTGACTTGCAAGAAGTGAGGTGGCATGATGCAGCCTTCACTTAAAACCACATCAAAGACCATAACTGTCAGCTTTCCGATGTGTTGAGATGTGACCTCAAGCGTCCAAGCGTCGGGATTTGTATTTTGAGGGTGCTGGCAATGGTCCTGTTGTCATAACTCGAATCGGTAGTGAGCATGAATTGTACAGCGACGCATCTCCGATCTTGCTCGTTGAACATTGTGTCAGTTTCAGACCTGATAGAAGACTCCTATCGTTCTTGGGATTTATTCACAACTGTCAACTAGTAGATGGTCTGCAACAAAAAAAAAGAAAATCGGTTTTCATCAAACTGAAATGGAATCATGTCTTTTATAAGGCGACTATTTTATCGTCCCACCCTTTATGAAAGTAAGTGAATACAATAAAATCAGGCATGAAAATAAAAATAAAGAATAGAAAATAAAATAAAAATAAAAAAATATATCATGTATATATAAACGTTTTTTAGCACGATGTTTATAAATAGCTCTTTAGTATTAAACTAGAGTTATGAATTTAAATATATGGAACAAACTCGTATAAATTCACTAAAAAAGCATTGTTTTAGTCTACCACAAAAATATTTATAATGTTCATAAGATATGCAGTTTACTTCCTTTTTGCGTTTTTCCGTTAGCCTAACATCAGTACCCGTGCACAAAAATAACAAAGCAGTAACCTCCACCTGGAAACGTTCTTCTTTTCCACATTAATCTTCAATAGTTCTTATTACTTTAATTTCTTTTTTCCTTTCTAATAAAGTTATACACATTTGCTGACGTCACGACGTCTTCATACAACGTGCCATTCATAAATCTTTTAATCTAATGCTATTGAAATAAATTATAGTTATATATTTACGAAGCGCCTTTAATAAGTGTTCAGATTTTTTCGTATGGGCACTTTAATAGATATTATACACATGAAACTCTAGTTCCCTTCGGGAATAATTACCTTCGGATTCAATGCACTTGTATAGTTTCAACAACTTGTGGAAGGCCCTATGGAAGTGAGCGTATCAATGACCCTCATCACAGTCACTTGTATCCCATCAATTGTCCCATCACGAGAGCCTCTAAGATTTTCCTTGAGCTTAGGGAATAATCAAAATCAGAGGGAGCAAGTCTGAACTATAAGGAAGAGTAAGGACTGTCTTGATACCGATCTTAGTCAAATCGTCTGTGACAGGAATGGAGTTGTGGACTGGCGTATTGGGATAAACTTCGCGCAATCTTTCGCATCTTTAGGTCCTCACGAATAATTGAGTGAGCAGTTCCCACACTGACATCAAACTGTACACTTATTGTCTCTATAGACACACAATGAGCTTTATCCATAAAATTCTTTATTTGGCCAATCAACTCTGCTATTTTAACTTCCTTACGCCTCCCAGAGTTCGCATCATATCTCACAGACTCCTTACCTTCCTTGAATCTCTTATGCCACTCAAAAACTGATTCTCGATTAATGCAAGATAGCCGTCTTAAGCATTCCATGTATTCCGGAATTTTATTGCATATCGTTCTTCTGAAGTGCGTCCTCAGGTCCAAATTGCATTTTTGAAATACAGCAGCTGTGACTATCAGGCTTTAGTAGGATGTATTCCAATTTCTGCTGTAGCTGTTCATTTGAACCTGAAATCATAAAAAATTAGTCAGTAATCTCATAAGATGTATAGCAATAACATACTGAATTTTCAAGGGTCTACGACAATTTTAAATGCTTGTACAAAAACAAGGCTGGAATCTTATTGAAGTTCCCTCGTATTTGTAGTATCCATCTATTTGTAAAATAAACCCTGTAAAATACGTTTAGTTAGAAATTAATCCTATACAGACGGTTGTATTGCTTCGGCATAAAAAAGTCTAATAAGCGTGGATAACCGTAAAACCCAACTAATTAAACAACCAACAAACTAACCAAATTTCTTTATGTTTTTTTTATTGTTTTTCACAAAAAAAACGATAAATAATATATTTATCGTTTTTTTTTTATTTTAATTGCGAGATTAGATAATGGCCAAGAATAAAAACGTATCGTTTTTTTTTCTATTTCTTTTTCAGTTAGTCGCGGTACCGCTTTATCAGTTCTTGAAATCACGGCAACCTTATGTCGTCCTAAAAAACATTAAAAAAAAAAACAGAAAATGAAACCAAGAAACACACAGACTTCATTAGGTAAATTGATTTCTTGCTTAACAATATAGGTTAAAATTAAGGCTAGACAATCGAAAAGAGAGGATGACGTTCGAAAATATCGGCGAAAAAAGCGATCTCTCCCTGTAGAAAAGTGCCCAGTTGAGAGTGAAGAAATTAATGTTTTTAGCCAATTTTTTTCGGTATTTGACGTCTGAAGGGTCGAGTTTCAAAACGATACTGATTTTGTAAAAATCCGTTACCTCTGTCGAAAGTTTAAGGCAGACATGCAAACATACAACATGAATTTATATATTTATAGCTAAAATTTTCTACCCAAACGATTGAAAAGCTTGCCCTATCTCTGAATACCCTTTATGTAAAAGTTCAAATGTTTGGACCAAAAATTGTCTGAGTAATTTCATAGAGACCGCAACGGTCAATTTTTTAAAAACTTTGACGCATATTATGACCGCTTAACATTTATTTTTGGGGGCTCAAATCAAGTTATTAAGTTAGATCCATGTCCACCGAATCTATATATAAACTTTCAAGTGTTTATACCCAACATTGGCGGATGAGTTTGGTAGAGTTGTCAAAGGTCAAATCGTTGAACCTTGACCCATTAACAGCCGAATTTTGGGCTGAAAACGGATTAGGTAGATTTTCCCAAAACTCAGTATCCTGTATATCAAATTTCGAGAGTACAGACTTAAAACTAACAGAGTTATTGCGTAGAGAAATGTACACAGACAGACAGACAGACATACACACACACAAACACAGACATATATATATATATATATATATATATATATATGTATATATATATATATGTATATATATATATGTATGTACATAGACACACACACACAGGGTGGTCGCTAGAAAAGCGGGAAATTTGTTAAACAACGATTTATTTTTACAAAGAATAATTTTTCCAAAGTTTTTCACAGAAAAATGTTTAATTATACTCATAGATACTCAAAATGTCGCCCGTGCACTTCACTGAAGCGTCTTAATCTAGAAATCCAAGCTCGTGTGGCGTTTTGAAGGGAAACTTGTGGGATATCATTCCAAGCTCTTACCAAGCACGTTATCATCTGCCTTTGAAAATCTGAAAGCGGTTTCCTGTTGCTCTTGGTGTTGGGTATCAAAATCTAAATCGAAGAAATAAATAAGCAAGATTTTATGAAATCAATATGAAGATTACACACCCATTCGACAACAAAAGAACCAACCAAAAAAATAGCAATCGCGCATTTTAGTCATGATCTAAGCTGACCTTCAAATTTCACGCTTTTCTAGCGACCACCCTGTAGTATTTATAGAAAAGACTGAGACTAGCAACCTCACGTCTGGGAGAGAGAAAGAGAGAGAGATTGAATGAGAGAGAGCGAGATTGCACTAAAGAAGAAAGAGTGGGGTCAATATATGTGTGTATGTCTGTATATATGCATGTATATATATGTGTGTGTGTGTGTGCGCGCGCGTGTGTATATGTATGTGTGTGCGTGTATGTAAACTTTGTCCTATATATCTAACCACGAAGAAAAATCCTCGCTAGTTACGCTAGAATATCTCAACAGCATTACGTCAGAGATTCTGACTTTTCGAATATATTCAAAATATATTGAATTGTCGTATTCGTATTGTCCCAACGGATATGGGGTACGTCTATTATATATTATGAGTCTTTTTTTTTTTTCTATGGCGATATTTTTACTCAAGGTGTGTATATTAAGCTTTTTTGTGTTTTCTCGTCTCCCTTTTTTTTTTCTTTCTGTAAGGGTAAAAGTACAGATCTGAGAAACCTGATTGTCTTTGAGTGGAGCTGTTCACACCTCAAGGCCCGAAACGCGCGCTATCAGATGCTGTAATGGTGTTGTCGAAGTCCAAACCAACGGTTTATAAACGAAACCGACCTTATGCCGCATAAGTTGAACTGTATTTGATTTTTCTTTTCTTTTATCGCTCGTTTTATTCTTTTTATATTTATTTTCCTTTTGTGTTGTTATTATTATTATTTTTGTTTTTGTTTTTGAAGATTTATTTTTTATTGGAGGGGAGGATCGGCTTCCGATATCTTTTCGATTTCAGTCGCACAAGCCGTTGCCGTCAGCACTATCTTCCTCCACTACCATCATTATAATGTGCATCATAATCGCTTTGCTCGATAGACCAATGTCGCATGCAAACTTACCACTATTATAGCCACAATGATCATAAATATATATACATATATAAAGCTGAATGTGTGTGTGTGTGTGTGTCTGGTGACGAATAGGTTCCTATATGGCTGACTATTTTAAAAAAACTGATTACATATAATGATAGAAGAGGTATCGAGACACAGAAATGGGTATGATTGATCTGGCAGAACGCTGGTTCACTAAAATTATGGGGTCTGCGTTCGCGCATGGTCCATAAAGTACGGAAATAAAAAATTTTTAAAAAATCGTTTACAAGTGTTTTTGATATAGATGTATGTAAGAATACTTTGATAAATATACTTTAACTTAAAATGGGATAGTATAATAAAATTGTGGGGTTTGCGTTCGCGCCTGGCCTCCATAGAATGGAAATATGTCACAAAGTTTTACAAGAGTTTTTAATATAGATCCACAGAATATTGTGATAAGTGTTTCAGTGTGAACAGGTATGGTATAATAAATTATGGGGTTTATCTATTTTATTTTTACTTTCATCATATTTTGCTTTGGTTTTGATACCCCCAAATTCAATCCAAATTTACAACCCTTCCTTTTCATAACCTATCATACTTTCATAAATCAGAGTCCATTTTCTGTAGCCTGTTTTTGAACCCAGTCAACGACGTGTACTTTTGATACTATATATATATATATATATATATATATATATATATATATATATATTTATATATATACACACACACACAAAGAAGGTGAGTCAGAGAGACAGATGCAGAGATTATAGACTGGCCGCTATTTACACTCAGGGTGTATATATATATATATATATATATATATATATATATATATATATATATATATATTTATATTGGGGAGTAGATTAGTCTATAGGTTAAAAATATCCCATTGTAAAACATTGAATTTCACGAGATTGTTGATAGTGCTAATAAAAACAGCAGGATATTATTTTATTCAATTTATGTAAAAAAAACATGGCAATTAGTCTCGCTACAATAAATTAACTGTTTCAGTCAAAAAAAACTTCTCTGGGCGACAATAAGCCGCTGGCTTTAATCCAGGCCAAATTTTAATCTCTTTTTGTCTGTCTGTCTGTCTGTTTCTCTCCCTCTCTCTCACTCTCTCTCTCTTTATATATATATATATATATATATATATATATATATATATATATATATATATATAGTAATTTATAAAATATATATGGCGATTAAGCTACACTGAGTGTAGCTTAATCGCCATATATATTTTATAAATTACTAACTTGCTCTACCTATGTATTGAGCACTTTTGAAGTAAATACTTAAAGTTTACGCATAAATCTATACTTTCGTATATTAAATTTATGTGAGTAAATGAAGTAGTTATATATATATATATATATATATATAGTTGTGTGTGTGTGCGTGTGTGTCGGTATGTTACTGTGTAGGTATAAAAATAATTAATATTTATTATTTCCAGCCGCTTTAAGTTTAGCTCTACCTCGGAAATAAAAAAATAAAAAATAAAAAGGCAGTCAACTATCGATATGCTACATTTATCCGTTAGAACGGTCTGATTGGTTTAATGTTGAATTGCATTGGGTATTTATAGTGTTTAATTTCCCTACTTCTTTTCCTCTGTTAATTGATACTGGTATAGCGGTGTTAATTTTCGAAGTGAGCATATCAAAGGTGTGCTTGCTCAAGAGGAACATCTCCAATATTTTTATCAGACGACGCCCTCTTTACGATACGAAAGAGATTATCTAGCGTTGGGCTGAACACGTTTCAAATTTCTTAAACAGAGAATTGTAAATCGATCAGGAAGTGATCAATAATCTTCTCCAGAAACCAATATTCTAGAACCTTGCAGACAGACATATCATGTTGGAAGTTGAAAAGACTATAAATCACTTGTGTTAAATGGTAAGGCTCTGCTCTACGTAAATATGGGATACCTATAGAAATGTTACCGTAAATGTTTGCGTGTTTATTTATTCACTACTAAACGTTTCTGTTTCTAATCGTTCTCTTTTTCGTTTCTTGTTTACTATTCTTTTTACGATTGCTTTTACGGGTCTGTGTGTTCTTATCACCGTTCTTACATATACGGGCGTGGGTGTATATGCTCTTACGTATCTTACGTGCAGTTCACTGTTATATGTGTGTGTGGGTGCGTGTGTGTGTGTGTGTGTGGTCTTATCCTTACACCGTTTCTTGCCTCAAAAGTCTTCGAGACATGTGCGTGCAAATGTATAATGCGTACAACAAGCTTCAATCTTTTATTTCAAGGCAAGCCTATCATCTCGGACTCTGATTGCCGGAAAAGACCTGAAATCTCCGATCTGCTTCGTCTGCTGCCTAAACCACTCTCAGCCCATGTGGTCGTCAACCGGAAGCCTACGACCACAATTCCTGTTTCACCCCGTATTTCTTGTGCATGTCACCCCTAATTTCGGGTGCATTCTCTCTAGGGTGATACCTATCAAACCTAACCTTTTGTGACCCTGCCCACTCGCTGATGGGAAATAAAAATATACTTACATAACTTTCTATTTCTAAAACTACCTATATAGCATTTAGGCTCGGATTCCCAATACTATAGAACTATACAAATACAGAAGTCAACTGCTGATCAGAACTTTTTTTTTTTTGCATTTTCACCCTAAACAAGATACAGTGCCACTTTGATGTAGGAGGCAACTATCTGGGACATAATTTGCAGGGATACAATTTAAGGAGTTAAGCAGCAAAATGTCTGTTTACATTACACTTGAACTTCTGCATGTCAGTACAGTCAGGGAAGCAGGAACCTGGAAGGGAATGCCAAAGTCTAGGGAAGAAACTATTAGGGTAAAAGGCTTTCTGGCATCTGTGGGTCTTTACTCTATAAGGGTGGGATTTTGCTGCTTGTCGGGTTTGTCAGGAGGGTACGAGGGCTTGTAGTTAGTCAGAGCATCCACCATTAAAATACTTGTAGAACAGGCAGAGGGATGCAACATTTCCTCGATGGGAAAGAGGTTGAAGCTTAGATTGCAGTTCAGGTTGGCGACTCTCTTCTGAACCTTATCCAGGAGTTAGAGACTAGCAGCAGATGCACCTGGAATGATATTTTGGATACAACTATTTCTTTTATTTACCAAGGGCCAGATGCCACTAAGGTTTAATAAGTGTTAGTTATATAGTGAGCTAACTCCATCATAAGTTGTAATGATGAAGCTTGAATGCTTTATTATTTAAGAGGACAACCTAACAATAACTTATTAAATTTTGACTTGAAAACGACCATGTTATAGTCAGCATGGAATTAACCTTATTGTATTCTGCTCCACAGACGGGCAGATCCAGGAAAGAAATTCTGCTCATGGAAATGAGTTCCCCAACCCTACCATGAATAAAAGAAACATTTTAACTGCTATTTACCCCCCCCCCCGTCACAGTGCGGTTTTGAAGCAAGTGGCTACTATTTAGGAAGAAATTTACTGGGACACTATGTAGGGAGTTGAGCAGCGAGATGTCTGTTCATATTACACTTCTGCATGTCAGTACAGGCAGGTATTTTTGCCGATGGATTACAGGGGCTTGTAATTAGATCGGAGCAACTACCATTGAAATACTTGCAAAACAGGCAGAGGGATGCAATATTTCGTCGATAGAAAAGCGGTTGAAGTCTTCTTGGCGGTGCGGGACCTATTAGGTTGGCGAATCTCTTTTGAACCCTGTCTAAGAGTAAGAGATCAGTAGCATTAAAATTTTAAAAGATATTGTCTTTGTATGTGCTGAATAACAAAATCCAAACTCATTTCGAAGTAGATTTGCTAATGACTATTTACATTTGCAGGAGAATTACTATTAAGCACCACACTCTATAACAGAGAGGAGTTTATGAGCTGTGTGGTGGATAATGAAGGAATTGTTGATTGCCAACAATGTCCATACATGGGCAAATGGTAGCCTTAAAGAGGTGCAAGATAGACTTAGGCGGAAGTAACTTTCTAGCACGGAAGAGAGAGTCCCCTTTTTTTACAACAGCCATGTTAATACCCTCAATGTATATGTTTCAACTCATGTTCCATGTGAGCGTTCAGCCAAGGAGTTTGAACGAAGTACTTTCAGCTAATGTATAAAGTTAGAGCCATGGCTATTAGTGGGTGAGAAGATTTCTTGTAATTCTTAAAGGAAAAGAGCTTCGTCCTAACAGCATTGAATGCTACCACCCATTTTTCTTCCCTTTCCTCTACGGATTGGAGGTCTTCTGCCATTGCCTTGAATATGTGTTCATTCGTTTTCCCCTCCTGTCTGTTATGGAGCGTGGTATCGTCAGCAAATATGTCCCGCTTAGAGACAATTTTATCAGATAAGTCATTTATGAATATTAGGAATCATCAAGGTCCAAGGATCGACCCCTGAGGTACACCTGCATTTATATCATATTGTTTTGACGTACGACCATTGAAAACAAGCTAGATTCTTCTCTTAAATAGAAAGATTTTATTATGCTAAGTGTTTTTCCAATAATACCACATGATTTCAATTTAATGTGTCATACCCTGTCAAAAGCCTTAGCTATATTTAGGGATAATTTCCTAGCCTCCTCTACCTTATCCAGTGCATGGCATACATGTTCAGAGATTACAGTTTGAATATCTGCTATAGAACAGGCTTGTCTAAACCCGTATTGCTGGTCGGACAGAAGTTTTGCAATTGTAAGGTGATAGACTAGAGCTTGATTAATTATGGGCTCAAATACTTTGGCAAAAAGGCTTATATGGCGATAATTTAATGGGTCAGTTCTTTCGCCAGAATGCTTGTTAACTGGTACCACAGAAGCAGTTTTCCAGCAGTCAGGAAAGAAAGATTCATTGAAAGGTTTGGAGAGAAATGCCGTGACATCAGCGGAGCGTATTGTTAATAGTACAGCCGGCAGGAGATCAGGTCTATACGCTTTTGTTGTGTCTAGGTGTTTTTTAATACCATGTACTTGAGAAGGGGTGATTTTCAGATCATCTAGTGTGGTTTCTATTCGCTACGGAAAATCTGGAATTGAATGATTGTTGGATCCAAAGTAGAGTTGGAGGCAAACTGACGGGCAAGCAGGTTAACTTTCTCGGCTGCTGTGCAAACAACTTCAAGATTGTTGGATAGTAGTGTTAGGAAGATTAATCGGAATCGGAATCAGAGACAAAAAAAAATCGCAGTTTTTTATGTGCCGGAATCGATATCGGAATCGATATCGGAATCGGTATCAGAACCGGTATCAGAACCGGTATCGGAATCAGAAAAATTTGCGTCTATTTTCCGATGCCAAAACACATTTCTTTAACTATCTTTTTATTTGATTTTGGTTTAAAAACATCTTCCGTTGCTTGTAGTAATGATAAATATTTACTGATTTAGACTTCCAGTAAGACTAAAATCTCTAGATCACCCCGTCACAAGTGTGTTTTTACGTTTGAGAAAATATATGCACATTTAAGATGTGTTTTTTACAGTAATTAGGACAAAATAACATTTTTATAGTTAAATATTTAGAGATTTATAAATAATCGGAATCAGAATCGGTAATTGTATCGGAACCGGGAATTTAGTACGGAATCGGTAATTGTATCGGAATCGGGAAAAATATTGGAATCGTCCCATCACTATTGGATAGTGTGGGAATCGTTGATTATTTAATGAACTGTTATTAATTTATATAGGTGCACTGTTTTCCTTAATATGGATGTTTCAAATGTTCACCTGCCGAAACACAGTAAATGTGAGTGTGATAATTAAAAAGGCATTTGTTGCTGGTATGATTCTAGCCCGTGAAATTTCTAACGGGTTCAAGGATACAATTTGTAAATCTGTGCTCTCAGAAGTCCAATGTAGTTTCAGGTCTGTAAGAAACACCGTTGATATAATCTTCAGTTTACGATGACTGTAAGAGAAAACAAAAGAATAAAATAAGGACTTGTTTTGGATCTCACTAAGACATTTGATATCGTTTCCAGTAATGCCTCGTGGACTGCTTTAATTAAGCTTAGTATTCCAGGCAGGATATTGAATGTGATTGTCTCCTTTTATTAGGGAATGATAAAATCAGTACGGTCTAACTGCAGACAAGGTGAACCCTTCAAAGTGTCAAATAGAGACCAAACAAGGATGTGTCCTTGCCCATCTCCTATTTGCTAATTTTTTTTTCAATAAAACATCCCTCAAAGACACATCGAAAGATGTATTTGTTGAGTATCGATCAACAAACCAACAACGGTTTGCGTCAAATCCGGGAGTAATTGCACTCACTAAAAAAGTGCTCTTTATATGCGTGGTTGCCAGAAGAGTACATTTTTTATTATATTTTCACCCCAAACAAAGCATGTTACAATATTTTTTACTATAATAGGGTATGATCTCGCACAGTTTGATTCTATTTATAAAAGATGCTGCTAGGAACTGACGAATCGAATTAATTCACGCCTTGCTACCAACTAATCAGAAAGCAGAATTGTTCCATAAATATTAAACCTTTCTGTAGCAATTTCGCATAGGTTTTCCTCTTCGTGTAAACGCGGGAAGAATCTTTTGCTCTGTGTATTTCAACTGTCTACTGAAAACTAGTAACCTCCCAGGAGTGTAGAACAACGAACCGTCGGAAACTGTTCTGAAACTAAACATGGCTTACACTTCTAGCACTTTGACGTAGGGGACTACTATCAGGGAGTATCAGGAGTGCTATGTAGGGAGTTGGGCAACAAGATATCTGTCTACATTACACTTGAACTTTTGCATGTACGAGTTGGTGCAATTACCCCGGATTTGGCGCAATTACCCCAAAGTGCGGTATATATATATATATATATATATATATATATATATATATATATATATATATATATATATATTGGATTTTCTGTCAGACATTTATATTTGCTGAGTGATATATAAATGTCTGACAGAAAATCCAATATATATATATATATATATATATATATATATATATATATATATATATATATGCATATATGTATTGGATTTTCTGTCAGACATTTATATTTGCTGAGTATTCCCTTCCATTTAATTTTAACTTTATATTTTTCTTTCAATATTTTTCTTTCTTGAATGTTTTCAAAATCTGAGCTAACCAGCAAAAATTGCTACTTATCTATGCTTATTTTCGTGAACTTTTTTTCCTTTGGTGAGAAGAGCCATTCCTTGAAACTCCATGAAATAAGAAACATTTCACGTCAATTTTTGTATTTCATGTTTTGAATAAAATATTATAAATTTAATTTTACAATATTTTTATTTTCTACTAATATATATATATATATATATATATATATATATATATATATATATATATATTATATATATATATGTGTGTGTGTGTGTTCTTAGCTAAACTATATATATATGTCTTAGCTAAACCATATATATACGTGTTCTTAGCTAAACTATATATATATATATGTCAGGTCATGTCATATGCTACTGGTACCATGTAACCCAGTACTACCTGCCTCATGGTTGGGTCACCGGCGACTAAACTGGTTCCCCCACCAGACTTGTTATGTGAGGAGGGCGGCTAGTCTCCCTGGAGGATTAAAAACAAGACCTTCCAAAGGGCGAATGAACTCTTTTTCTGGGTCAACGGCCAACTAGCACCGTGTATATTTGTGTGTGTGTATATGTGTCTTGGGGTGGAAAGGGCTCCCGTAAGCCATGGTGAAGGTAACCTTTCTAGGAGAAGCAAATCTCTGATTTAAAAAACCATAAAGCGGGAGACCAGTACCCGCATTAAGCTGGTCTGCAGTTTAATTTGTTGCTGGCTATCCTGCTCTTGCTTGTTGCTGGATCTCAACATTTCGAACCGAGAAAGAGACTTAGCTGTCGTACAAAGCTAAGACTCTGTAACATCATCTTTGTATAGATACTCCCTCAGGTATTTGGACTCATGGACTTTAAATGTCTGAGGGAGTGGCACTCGTCTGACAAGACGTTGCAATCATCATATATATATTCAGAAAGTTTAGATGAGATAAGTCATTGGTACCGTCCGTTTCAAACTTGATAACAGGGGACCGTAATTTGATACCCATTTCAAACGCGTTTCAGCTGATACAAAAGATGAGTATCGTCTGAAGATAGCTTGATATGGGTATCAAAAGCGGTCCCCTATTTTCAGGTTTGAAACCGACGGTACCAATGACTTGTCTCGTCTAAATTTTCCGAAAATAGAAAACGCCCTTATTTTAGAATTTTTTTCCCTTATAACAGAGCAGTATGTTGAAGCATTTCTTTTTCAAAAAATATAACTAAGTATATATATTGTTTTGAAAATATAATTATTCACTGATACGTGTTTCGTTGTCTACGACTCATCAGAGTAGCTGAATTGAATCTGGGGAGATTCGAAATTTGGACTCCATAACAAGGAGCCCAAACCTCTACCACTGGGCTATCTCGGACGACTGCTGGATATATCGCGTTTTTTTTCTTCAGATGGTGTTTATTTGTTTTTTCTTGCGATACTTTTCGAGTGAATTTAATTATTTATACGAAAGTGCATGTTTACCTAAATGCGAGTTGGAAATAATTTTCCTTTCGACCGATTTGTTACTGCCAAATGGGGAGTGACATATATATTGTTCTTAAAATATAATTATCCACTGAGATGTGTTTCGTCGTCTACGGTTCATCAGAGTGGCTGAATCTACCGGGATTCGAAATCGGGTGCATATTTCTATCTGTCATTGTAAAATGTGGAAGAGAAAAGCATATTTGTGTCTATGTGTATTCGTGAAGGAAAGCGAGGAAAGTTAAATTTTAAGACAGGGGTGCAGGACAGACGGATGGGGGTAAGCGTTCAATAAAACAGAAGAATTAGAAAAAGTGATAGCCGAAGAGGATGATGGCGAAAAAAAGATGAAGGCAAAAACAAACTAAAAAAAAAACAGAGCAAAACGATCGATGAGAAAGATCAAACATAACGATAAAAAGAAAAAATCAAAAAACATTCCAAATGTTTGTTTGAAAAAACAAACAAACGGAGTTTCAAAATAAAAATAAAATAAATTTTAAATAACTTAAGAGGATAAAACGAACACACAAAAAAGTGTCACCAGATTGTGGTGTTTGCAAGGATGAACTCATGACACAGAGATATGAACCGCTTCTAAGAATGGCAAAAAATATAAAGACCAACGAGATGACGCAAGCGACAATGAGGAATACTTTTGCAAATGATATAATTAAGCAGATTTTTTTTTGAAAACCTAGGTTCCAAACAAAAGAAAACACACACACACACACACACACACACACACACACACACATATATATATATATATATATTATGTAAGAGAAAGAAAATTAAAACTGTGAGTTGAACTTTACAATCAAAATTTATTGTTCGACTGAATACTCAAAAAAATATAATCATCTCTACTCTCTATTGCGTACTGGGCTTTCTTATTCGGTTGGGATTACATTTTCTATATATAAATACTGTTATTTATATTAGTTCGAAGTTTACCATTGCGTATATCAGGTAAACACTATATCCCTTTGATTTCATTACCGTATCTTTCTGTTAAGTTACATTATTGTTTCAGCTACCCGGCCGTTTTTTTGTTTTGTTTTTTTGCCGTCTGTAGCTTCCTAAGTCTGAGGAAGCTACAGACGGCCAAAAAAACGGCCGGGTAGCTGAAACAATAATGTAACTTAACAGAAAGATACGGTAATAAAAATAAAACGCATATTTGCTCTACAACAGTATTGAGCACTGTCTTCAGTTTTTATTAATTACCATTTCTACTATATATATATATATATATATATATATATATATATATATATATATATATATATGAGTGAAGTTTCTGTCCGTGTGCGTACATGTACCTACTAGACTATTCTGTCAATTTTCAGTCTACATACTCGAGATTTGACATAAGGGTATTGAGATTTGGGAAAATCTTTTTAATCGGTTTTCGGCCAGAAATATGGCTGTCAAGGGGTTAAAGTTAAACGATGTGACCTTTGAAAACTCTACAAAATTCCTCCGCCAATTTTTTGTCTAAACACTTGAAATTTTGGATGTAAGTTACTTGGACATGAATCAAGCTTTTTAATTTGAATAGAGCCCAAAACAATAAATGTTAAGGGGGCAAAATTGGGGTCAAGTTTTAAAAAAATGCCTACTAAACTAAACTTTTTAGAAAAAATTACCTCTGGTGTCTTTACCAAATTACTCAGCCACTTTTTGGTCTTAACATTAGAAATTTTGCATAAAGTGTATTCAGACGTAGGGTAGGCCTTGTAATCGGTGTTTGGCCGAAAGTTTCACTGCCAACGAGGTCAAACTTCAAAGGATTTGAACTTTGCGGTCTCTAGCAAACTATTCAGCTAATTTTGGGTCTAAACTTTTGAAATTTTACAGATATTTTACTTGGTAGTCAGTCATGCAGCAAGTTTTTTAGTCAGCTTTTGGCCGAAAATTTGGCTGGCAAGAGGTCAAAGTTGAAAGAGTTGCGTTTCGCACACTTTACCAAAATCCTCCGCCAACTTTGGGTCTAAACACTTGAAATTTCAGATGTAATAATGTTTTTAATATATATTTATATATATATATATATATATATATATATATATATATAATAAATTCCACAGCCAAACAACGTCGCAGCTCACAAGAGCCATGACAGTCAACGAACCGGAAGCCCCTAACTAAGGAGCCCAAATGAGGGCGAAACTCGAGTCTTGGACTTCCGGTTCGTTGACTGTCATGGCTCTTGTGAGCTGCGACGTTGTTTGGCTGTGGAATTTATTATATACAATCTCTCACATTCTGAAAACGATATATATATATATATATATATATATATATATATATATATATATATATATATATATATATGTATATCTTTGCTACTATTATATAGAAAGAACTTTGCGTGTGTGTTTTCGTCCTCTATAGACTCTGAAACGGATGAGCTGATTTTTTTTTATTTCACACGAAGATACTTGATCTTGATGTGTCCGGGAGTGTTCTTGTGGAAGTTTCGTATCGGAATGTGTCTGATAAGTATCATAAGTCGATAATCAAAAACATCCGATTAGAGAAGGAAGTTTCGATTTCGACCAAAGTTAACACTTTTATACAACCGCCAAATGTCACCGCACAAGCAGAAAAGCAGTTGCATATAATTAACATTAGTTATTTTTCATACAACAGGAGCGCGTTCGAAAGTAATATTTCTTTTTAGAGCTCAATTGCCGTAATTGAGTTTTATATATTTAACCTTAATTCAAATGATTATATAAAAATAATTGTATGAAATCAATAGTTTATTCAATGATAAGATCGGGACGCTTTTGGAAATGAATATTTCTGTATACAGCACAATTAAACCAGGATATATGATTCTGGCATTTTTAACGTTTAGTGAAGCTATTATTTACAGATAATTTTATAAAACAAACAATAGATTTCATGTAGTTTAATTTAGCCTATTTAGAATGTATTGTAGACTAAGTCACTGCGAGGAGGCAGACGAAAAGTTCTTCTGGTACTCTTCGGGGGTGGAGGGGAATGGACTAAAGCAGGCAATCAATTGATTTGATTAAAAAAAAAACGGTCGATTTCACCAATTCCGATCGCAGTAAAAGTATTGGAGGGTATATTTGTTATGTTGATCCTCATTCAATCTCAGCCAACTAACCCTGCTAGTATATATATATATATATATATATATATATATATATATATATATATATATATACATATATATTTATATATATACATTTATATATATATATACATTTAAATATATATATATGTACGTATATATATATATATATATATATATAGTCCTAGTCAAAATCCTAAGACCACTTAAGAAAGTAAGCGTTTACGCATATTATTGAATTTTTAATCAAACAAATGGTTGAAACCATTGCCAAAAGGGAAAATATGAAGGAAAAAAATTAAATCTGATTCATTCAAAACCTTAACCCTGATCTAATCATTATTTTTTAAAAAACAAACATTTTCACCTGGTCAAAATCATAAGACAACTTAAGAAAGTAAGCGTTTACGCATATTATTGAATTTTTAATCAGACAAATGGTTGAAACCACTGCCTAAAGGGAAAATATGATTGATGAAGCGAAATCTGCTTCATTCGAAACCTTAACCCTGATCTAATAATTATTTTTTAAAAAACAAACATTTCCACCTGGTTAAAATGATAAGACCACTTTAATGAAATCGGCTAGTTTTGAAAAAATGAATACGAAAAGTTTTCTATGTTACTAAAGGCAACTTGTGGATAAAAAAACATCTTACTAAATTATAAATGGCAAAATGGAAATCATTATCAGAGTTTGAGAGAGAAAGGATCTTTGAGCTTAATAGGAGTGGACTCTCCCATAGATCCATTGCAAACGAAGTAAATCGTAGCAAAAAGGTCATCACAAATTTTTTAAGAAATCCAGATCAATATGGGCACAAAAAGAATCCAGGTCGACCAAAAAACATAACCCCATCACTGGATCCCCGTATCAGAAGAACTTAAAAAAAAAACTCCAATATGAGCTCAAGTCGATTGAAAAGCCAAACAGCAGCAGAATGTAGTCCTAAAACCATCAGAACGCATCTGAAAATGAAGGATTTCAATCATTTAAAGTGACTGACGAAACCACATCTTCTTGAATAGCACAAAACTAACCGACTTAAATATGCCGCCAAATACCAGACTTGGGATGAAAAGAAGTTGGAAAATGTAATAAAAGTCTTTGCAGCTTCTATTCTAATTTTCGGATTTTAATCATGACAAAACACACTTTATTTTCTTTTTGATGGATTGATTGTTGCGATTTCTTCTGATGCGTTAAGGGCATAATAGATTCATTTATTGATATAATAATTAAGTGATTGATTTTGCGCTATGAAACAGATATTGTCAAGAATTGTAAATGCCAACTAAATAAAAGAATAAATAATAAGATGGTCAACATCATGAGTTTTGGAACATAGTGTTTTATCATTTATTCGCTATATTGATCTGTAATTACATTGAGCTTCTTAAATAAGGATTATAACATAACAAATATACCCTCCAATACTTTTACTGCGATCGGAATTGGTGAAATCGACCGTTTTTTTAATCAGATCGATTGATTACTTGATTTTGTTCATTATAGCCAGTAGAGTTTAGTTTCCTAGAAGTACATCCAATGAAACAACTTGTGTCTTCCAAAGAGTGCTCAATAAGTGAACAGGGCAGGTATATTGTGTGTGTGTGTGCGCCTGTATGTGTGTGGATGGGTGTTGATTGAAAAACACCGGTCAGTACTCGGTGACCATAGGAAATGTTTTTAATTTACAGACTGTAAGACAAAAATACTAAATTCTCAAGTACCTTATGCCATAAAAACCAAAAGATGGGATGGATAGAGAGAAAGGGAAAAGAAAAAAGAAGATGTTTATTATCTTCAAAGACCTCATTTGTCCTCACACAGAGTTATGACTCCCACCCAGGTTACATTCTAACTTTACAAACGAAATAGGAAAATGTTTTTTGATTGAAATATCAGTTTTCGACGGTAATTCTTGGCCTGAAGACGTAATCCCCCAACGCGGGTGATTACAGAAACATGTATGCACATATGTAGCCATTAATGTTTGTATAAATAAATTTTATATATATATATATATATATATATATATATATATATATATATATATATATATATATGGGCTACATTAAATAAGTTTTCAGGCTTTTTTTCGTATGGGCAGTTTTATTGATTGTACACTCATGAAAGTCTAGTCTCCCTCGAAACAATCTCCTCCGGCCGCAACGTACTTATTGCACTATTGCAGCAAATTGTGGAAGACCCCATGGACGTCCTCTTGTGTGAGCATGCCAATGACCTTCATCATAGCCTCTTTCATCTCTTCAACTGTATCACAACGACGGCCTCTAAGGTGTACCTTGAGCTTAGAGAATAACCAAAAGTCACATAGGGCAAGTTCTGGGCTATAGGAAGTGTGAGGAACTGTCTTCATGCATATCTTCGTCAAATAATCTGTGACAATATTAGAGTTATAGACTGGTGTATTCGCAACAACCTTCTGCATCTTTTATTACTCGCAGTTACTTGTGTGTACAGTTCCCGGACGGATATCTGAATGTGTACTTGATGTCTCTATAGACACACGACGGTCCTTATTTATAATAGTCTTTATTTGACCAATCAACTCTGGTGTTCTAACTTTCTTACTCCTCCCATACCTCTCATCATCACTCACAGACTCCGTGACTTTCTTGCATCTCTTATGCCACTCAAAAACTGATGCTCGATTCAAGCAAGATGGTTCAAAAGCAGTCTGAAGTATTCCATACTTTTTTGTGGCATTTTTCCAAGCTTAAAACCGAATTTCGAAACTAAGCTTCTTTCCTTTAATAATTACAAGAAACCGTTTTAACTCATGATTGTCATGGCTAATAATCCACTATCTGAAAGTAATTCGTTCAAACTCCTCGGTTATACATGCACAGACTGCATGAATTAGAACAAATATATTGAGGCCATTGACAAGGCTGCTGCAAATAAGGTGTGCTCTCTCTACCTTGCTAGAAGTTTACTCGATCATCGTGTACATCTATAAAGCCACTATCTTGCGATGCATGAAGTATTGTGGCGACATCTGTCCTGGTGCATCTTAGACAAGGTCCAAAATGAGCTTTCAAATTAATATGTCCCAAACTCACGACGGAACTCAAACGCATGTGCCATCGCCGAAATGTTGGATCGCTGTGCTTGTTTTATAAGTGTCTTAATGGAATGTGCCTCGATGAACTCTAAGAACTTCCACCCTTCACCGTAAATACACCCGATAAATCCGACAAAACGGAAAAACAAACTTTCTACTGAAATGGTGTCTTCCCTCGAACTGCTAGATTTTGAAATTCCTTCACGAATCCCTGCTTACCTGACTGTACTGACATGCAGAAGTGTAATATGAACAGACATCAACTGCCTACATAATGTCCCATATGCTCAACTCCCTACATAATGTCCATATTTGTTCCTAAATAGTAGCCACTTGCATCAAAGTGGCACTGTGACGGGGGGGGGGGGTAAAATAGCAGTTAAAATGTTTCTTTTATTCATGGTAGGGTTGGGGAACTCATTTCCATGAGCAGAATTTTTTTCCTGGATCTGCCCGTCTGTGGAGCAGAATACAATAAGGTTAATTCCATGCTGACTATAACATGGTCGTTTTCAAGTCAAAATTTAATAAGTTATTGTTAGGTTGTCGTCTTAAATAATTAACCATTCAAGCTTCATCATTACAACTCATGATGGAGTTAGCTCACTATATAACTAACACTTATTAAACCTTAGTGGCATCTGGCCCTTGGTGAATAAAAGAAATAGTTGATCCAAAATATCATTCCAGGTGCATCTGCTGCTAGTCTCTAACTCCTGGATAAGGTTCAGAAGAGAGTCGCCAACCTGAACTGTAATCTAAGCTTCAACCTCTTTCCCATCGAGGAAATGTTGAATCCCTCTGCCTGTTCTACAAGTATTTTAATGGTGGATGCTCTGACTAACTACAAGCCCTTGTACCCTCTCGACAAACCCGACAAGCAGCAAAATCCCACCCCTAAACAATAGAGATGTAAGAAAGCCTTCTACTCTAATAGTTTCTTCCTCAGAACTGCTAGACTTTGAAACTTCCTTCCAGGTTCCTGCTTTCCCAACTGTACTGACATGCAGAAGTTCAAGTATAATGTGAACAGACATCTTGCTGCTCAACTCCCTACATAGTATCCTTGCAACTTATGTCCCTGGTAGTAGCCCCCTACATCAAAGTTGCACGGTACCTTGTTTGGGGTGAAAATGGAATTAAAAAGGATACACTTTCTACGCCTAGCCACAGTGATGAGCCCTATAAAGACGAAACGGCTGTCTGCGAATGACAATCTAATATATAAATTAGTTGAGATTGTTCTCATTTCAACGACATTTTTTATAATCAAAATATTTAATCCGGATCTTCTTCTGAGTCGCATGTATTTTTTCTTACTGATCAAAAGAGCAAATAGGAATTATTACTAAATAAAACGTATTTCTGCGACGATTCGTTATAATACGTTCTCCGTCTGATTATTCGTAGATCTTTCATTATTTTTTTTTACTTCCGGCATAGAGGTGGCTGTATGAAGTTGGTACATGTGAACTTCCGGCTTACCGGTGAGTATTGACGTAACAAGAAATGTATTCGATTTAAGGTACTTATTTTATTTAAACATGTTTATTATTTTTAAGAATATTTAATAATTCCTGAAAAGTAGAAAATATTGAACTAACTGCATGTAGCAGGCTGGATGGTTAAGTGTAAATTTCATCTTTACACCCTCGACCTACATATCTCCGACAAACCCGCTTAGCAATAAGATTTCACCCCTTAACTGTTGATGTCCCTAAATGCCAGAAAGCTTTCTATTCTAATAGTTTCTTCCGTCGAACAGCTAGACTTTGGAATTCCCTTGCTGTTGCCTGCTTCCATGGCTGTAATGATATGCAGAAGTTTAAATGTAACATAAACAAATATCTTGTTTATCTTTCCTAGACATTGTCCCAAATTGTAGACCCTTACATCTAAGTGCCGATATGTTTTGTAAGGGGTGAACATGAGTAAACAAACAAAAAAAAAAAAAAAGAAAAAGCGTAGCCAATTCAAAATCAATTTTCTGATTTTATTATATATATATATATATATATATATATTTAATAAAACTATGATCATCTGTGTGAGTGTTCCTCATGATCATCTGTGTGAGTGTTTCTCGTCTATACGTAACTTTTGTCGGCATTGAAGTATTTTTCTTATTTACTGATAATCAAATGAGGATGGATCGGTCGAAAATATGTGCTTTTGAAGGAAACATTATTTTTTTTTTTTCAAAAGACTTTTTGTATTCCTACACGTCAACACACAGAAACAAATACAGAAAAGATATAAACATTCATATATTTATCGTATTGATTTTTTACCTATACATATTTATATATATATATATATATATATATATATATATATATATATATATATATATATATATATATATATATATATATATATTTCAAACAAAAATATCCAAAAGTAAAATCATTGACTATGACGACGTTGTTGAGAGAGCGCAATAAAAAAGAGCAGCATATTATTTTATTCAATATAGGTAAACAAAGTTACTATTAGTCACCACAATAAATCTACTGTTTCAATCTAAAAAGCTTCTTTCTCCATCAAGGCTAATCTTTTAATAAAAAGAAAAAAACACAAAAAAAACATGTTTTGAAAGACACTTCTTTAATAATTTCTATAACGTGCGTTTGGACAACTGCGTTGACGTCACAGTAAGAAAAGGAAAGGGAGCCAGGGGTAGTCAATACTTTGGCGGTTGGTAACTATTGTAACGAGTACACATATTCTAAACATTATTCGCTTAGTAATATTTATAACTAGCTGGATCCGATAAGCAGCGTTGCCCGGTAGTTGCATGCATCCCCTCCCCGTGTAAAAATTTAAAGTACAGTTGCTGTTTTTTGTTGTTGTTGTTGTTGTTGTTGTTGTTGTTGTTGCCCAACACTCAACCTTCTCATGTTAAGAACGGCTTTTGGAATAGACACCCCCAAGAACAGCTTTCGGAATTGACACGCGATTTGGTGTAAATGAAACTTTGCTAATCGCTGTCAGAAATCCCACGCGCAAATACTACGAATAAACAACAAAAATTGGTGACTGCAGTGTCGTTTGGCTTGTGCAGACTAAGCTGGCGGGCAGGGTATGGTTCCGGGTATTTTTCAGAGTATGGTTCAGGGTGTTGTTTAGGCCTGGTACTTTTGTTGGCAAGACTAGAGTTAAGGCGACAAAAAGCTGCGTAATCCTCTTTCACTTAAAGTAAACAACATTCCTGTAGTCGCATGCACGTTACCATGTGAAAATGTCCACGGTTTTTCAGAAATTGATAGTTTTAAGTAAGCAGAAAACATAAACCGTATAAGCAGAACGGTTTCTGTAAATAGTAAACAATTCTTTTTTTACTTTGAACAACATTTAAAGGATTTAATGAACTGTCCGCCTAAGTAATCCAATTTACAAAACTCCCACTACTTATGTTCACTACTCGATAATCACATTGACTAATGTATACCCATTAACTCTTATCCTGGAGTTGCCTCCTGGCCTTGATAACTAGTGATTCCTGTGTAAAGAAATATATATATATACATATGTATATATATATATAAATAGAATAATTTGGCTACTGAAACCATGTAAACTTTTTTAAATGGTAAGTGTTAGATATAAGAAGCAGAATATGAAAGAAATTATGATTTTATGTTATAGGGAAAAAGTAGCCGCAGATGTCAGGATCGAACGTTCAACGCTAATTGTAAAAGGCGGTGCAAAGAAAGGAAATGCTTTAACCGACTGCTCTACGACGGACGTACGACTTTACGATCCTCGGAATGACTGCTTTAAACAAACCGGAATCATTCAATAACTGAAAGAGACTCGTATAAGATTTGAGAAAATCTTTATAATCGGTTTTCGGCCAGAAATTTGGCTGTCAAGGGGTCAAAGTTCAACAATTTGACCTTTGAAAATTTACAAATCTCCTCCGCCAATTTTGGGTCTAAACACTTGAAATTTTAGATATAGATTACTTAGACATGAATCAAACATTTTAACTTGATTTGAGCCCAAAACAATAAATATTAAGGCGTCAAAATTGGGGTCAATTTTTTTTTAATTTGACCTCTGCGGTTTTTACCAAATTACTCAGCTAATTGTTACTCTAGACATTTAAATTTTTACATAAAGTGTATTCAGACATATGGTAAGCTTTTTAATCGGTTTTGGCTTAAAATTCGGCTGCCAAGGAGTTAAAAAGACCTTTGCGTTCTCTAGCAAATTATTCAGCCAATTTTGGGTTTAAACATTTGAAATTTTATATAAAGGGTTTTCAGACACATAACAAACATTTTAATCAGTTTTGCGACGACAATTCGGCTGCCAAGAGGTCGAAGTTGAAAGGGTTGACCTTTGCATACTCTACCAAACTCCTCCGTCAATTTTTGATCTAAACATTTTAAATTTTAAATGTAGGTTACTTGGACATGCGTCAAACTTTTTAAAATATATATTCATACATATGCACATAAAGTTATGAACAGTACATAAGGCACGAGGAAAGCTGGGCTGAACTGCTAATGTGTTTTTTATATCAAATAAAGGACAGTTTAAAACCTTCAAAAGCTCACAGAAATCGTGTCTTGACTGTAATAATATTTTTAGTAAGTGTATAATAAGGTTTACTCTAGGTGTTAGAAAAGGAAGAAGAAATACTGGCTATCAGCCTGTTTTAGAAAACATTATGTACGCTGTAGTTAAACACAAAATGATGTATTTAATGTGTAAATGAAAGCATTCGTGGCTTATGAAGATATTTCGATGCCTTCATATCTTTGTAATCGAGGTATTTTATCTGAAATGATTGCCTAATTTAATCAGTGAAGCCATGTTTGTTTTAATCTCTGGAGCGTTTTTTTTTTTTTTTTTTTTTTTTTTTTGAATGAGGGTCGGTTCATCCCAGAATAAACGAATAGTTAGTTGTCAGCTAATGAGATTTTGGGAAATGTGAGGAGGGAGAAATCATTATTTTTGGCGATCGGGAAAAGGAAAGATTATGGTATGTGTATAAGTATATGAATCAGAAAATTAGGGTGAAACACCATATATGGCCATAATGCAGAATACATCCGGGTGTCGACTGGGAGCGGGAGTAGTACTTTTTATATAGAGGGAAAAATAACAGCTACTTCTAATGTAGATCTTGATGATGATTTTTTCCTAGGATGGAATGTAAGATTTTAATATAGCGGATAAATGTGTGCAAGATGGCGTTTAAAAGTTACATAATATACTGGCTAATAGTCAAAATATAATAAATTTGTATGTGGCCTTTGTTAGAGTAAACATAGTGTACTCTGGTCCAGAGGGGAATTTCTGCAATCAAATTATTATATATAAATGTAAAATTTGTTGATAAAAAATTTGAATTAAAATAAAAGTTAAATATATAGATTTAATTTTAATATCATTTAAAATTTTATTATGTACTTGCGAGGGGCGCCCGGCTAGGCCCGGTCGTAAAATACGCTTTAATGTATTTATTTGCCTCCCCACCAAAGTAAATTAGGCACAATGCCGTTTTTAATGTGGGGTAAAAATCAGCTCCCCTAAAAGTAGGCAAAAAGGGAGCACTCTGTTACCAAAAATAATAATTGTCCCAGTATAAAGGGTTTCCCCTCCATTGACTGGTACAAATTATCTTACGTGCAGCATCTGCAGAACAAATACTACACTTTGATCCCGGCCCGAAGGCCAAGAACAACAGGGTATTTATTTGCTCCCCCACCGAATAAATTAGGCACAAGGCCGATTTTTAATGTGAGGAGTGAAGGGGAAATGGGGACCAACTCCCCGGGGAGTAGGGGAGCTGGATAGTGACAATTGGTATGAAGGGTTTCCCCTACATTGACCAAGGTCTTATATGTGGGGTTGCCCCGACATATGGTCTTTGCTTGCAGTATCTGCCGGAACAGATACTACACTTTGATCCCGGCCCGAAGGCCAAGAACAACAGAAAAAGGCAAGCCTCGCATATATTATTATAAAGTTGTGATTTCAAAAGTTAAAAATTATATAATCGAGTGCTATCAGCTAGAATCGAAACCGAAAGCCAAACTGTAGCATTCAAAGCTGGTGACGTTACATTTATACCACGCATATGAACCAATTAAAAATATATTAAGATGAATGTAAAAAAATATTATCACGATTTTCTTCAATCTGGACTTCTATTTAACCGCTTTAAACCTATTTTTTTTTCAGCTAAAGACTCATAAAAGAAGTGTCCATAAAAATCCAATAATTTGAGGCTCCTAGCGCCGTTCTGCGAGTTTTAGTTTTGGAGGAGACAGAGTTTGAAAATATGAAAACCGACAGACAGAAAGACATGGTGAGTTTTATAAATTTATATGTGTTTGTGTGTATATGTGTGTGTACGTGTGTGTGGTAGAAAGATGTTAGAGAGATGTCATAAAACACATGCACACACAAACATAATCAGGAACAGTTACAAAACAGGGGGAAAGGAGTAGTTGAAGTCGCTTTTACATTCAAATCTAAGAAGCCAAATATTGCATGTAAGATCTTCGCAAAGCATCTCTTCCATTGAAGGATTTCTTATTGTGTCAAAACGAACCGTACAATTGTTTTCTTTATCGTTTCAAAATATTTTTAATTCATTTAACGACTGATAAAAAGAGACAAAATTTTAAGCAAAATAATAAAAATGGCGACAGGCTAAAAATAAAAACAGCAAGGGAAAGCAACCGAAAGAATTTTTAAACAAAAAAATAAGAAAAAAAAGAAAGAAGAAAAAAGAAAGAAAAAACAAGAAAATCATACGTGTTTATTTTTTAATTTTAATTTTTTTCCTGTCTCTCTACAATCCTCTCTTTTCTCCTTCTCTCCCTCCCTCACACACACACACACACACACACACACACATAACACTTTCTCTTTCTCTCTCTTTTCATTAAAAGAGAACTTTTAAAGACGTTAATCGCAGAAGACAAGAGAAACGAAACGGAAAGCTTTGAGGTCTTTTAAATTAAAGTTTCGATCTGGTCGTAGATTGTAGATATCTGTCGAGATACAAGCGGCTTCCGGCGGGTGGAATGTATAGCTGGTTGATTAGGGTGGGGATGAGGGCAGCTGATTGGATGATGGGGTCGGCTGTGTTGATATTTTGGTGGTAGCTCTGGTGAGAGAATGGAGAAGGAGAGCGACGATGAGACTCCCGTGAGGACCTGCCTCGTGTTCAGACTCCCCAGAGGTCTGTCTTACACTTTGCTTCACATGAAAGGGATAGAGGGGAAGGAGAGAAAGAAAGAGAGAGACAGGCAGAGACAGACAGACAGACAGACAGATAGACTGAATTAATAGACATTGAGTGAGAGGTGTATGGCAAATATACAGAGATAAAGATCAATTAAGAGATTGAGCGAGAGGAATCTCGACAGACAGACAGATAGATAGCTAGCTAGATAGATAGATAGATAGATAGATAGATAGATAAAATATATATACACAGGCGGCAAAGGAAAGTGCGCACTAAATTTAATGTAATTGTTTAAACAAACTATACCTCATTTGATTAGCCTTTTATTCTTCTATAATTTTACCTGTTCTTATTTGACTTTTAATTGAAATATTCTAGTGTTCATGTCAATTTAAAAAATAACATCAGATTGAGGAGGCAAAAAGAAAGTCCGCACAATGGAAAATAGATATTTAAATGTAACTTTATGACATTAATGCAACACAAATACAACAGGAACTTAATGAACTTGTTAATATTTAGTAGCATAGCCCTTCTGCAGTTTGACAGCCTGCAATCTTTTGGGAATTCTTTGAATTAGACGGCAGCAGTACTCCTTGGAAAGGGCATCCCACTTTTTTTTAATTTTTGTCCAAAGTTCTTCCAAATTTGCAATCTTATAATTGCGTAGCTGTTGCTTGATGTAATGCCATATGTTTTCGATAGGATTGGGGTCTTGAGATTGTGCACGCCAATCAAAACACGGAATATCATTGTCTTCCAGGAAGTCTTGACATTGCCAGCTGAGCATTATCCTGCATAAAAATGGGATTATCATCCAAATTCCGATCAAAATAGGGTAGAAAATGCTCAGTTAACATATTAATGTATTTGGTCGAATTAATTCGACCAAGCAAGTGAATTTTATGCCCTGGACCATTGGTACGAATAATGCCCCACACCAAAACTGAACATCCACCACCTTGCAGTGTTGAAATTGAGCACCTAGCATTAAATTCTTCATCTTTCCTCCGACGGACGTACTGTCTGTTATCACTGTCTAGTCTATTGAACTTGCTTTTGTCGCTAAAAAGCACTTTTGATCAATATGAAGAGTCATGATCTTCATTGCAGACGGCGCTTTTTGTTCTTTACAGGGATCATTGGCTTGCGTCTTGCAACATATCTTCGCAAATTAAATTCCTTTAATCTGTTCTTGAGAGTAGAAAGAGAGCACTTTTTAACATGATTGCACTGTTGTTGGATTTGTGGAGCCGTTTCCAATCTGTTTCTTAGGTTGCGGATCTTGATAGCATAGTCTTCCCTGTTAAAAGTAACTCTAGTACGACCAGATTCAGGGACATCACGAACACTGCTGAAGGTTTGGTGTTTTTGCACAGTCTTTCGTAACCTTTTCTTATCACATTTCCATCTGCGGTCGATTTCTTGATTTTATAAACCAGAATCGTGGAGATTATTGAGCTCCTGGGGATCACTAAGAGAAAGTTGTGGCATATGGACTAAATGTTACGTTGTATAACCTGACACAACAACAATTATGCTTATAGATGCTTTGTTTCCTGTTGGTGGATATTTAAAACTGATTTAGGGGCGATAATTTAAGCTGGTTTTAAGCGGATTTGTTGCTGCGGACTTTTTTTGCCTCCTCAATTTGAAGTTATTTTTTTTTAAATTGACGTGAACACCAGAATATTTCAATTAAAAGTCAAATATGAACAGGTATAATTATAGAAGAATAAAAGGCGAATCAAATGAGGCATAGTTTGTTTAAACAGTTACATTAAATTTAGCTATATATATATATATATATATATATATATATATATTAGTAGTGGGACGATTCCAATATTTTTTCCGATTCCGATAAATTATCGATTCTGTTCTAAATTCCCAATCCCGATTCTTATTCTTTATAAATCTCTAAATATTCAACTATAGAGTTGTTATTTTTCTTGATTACCATAAAATTCACGCTAAATATGGAGATATTTTCTTAACCGTGAAAAATACACTTGTGGAGGATCATTTATCGAGTTTTAGTTTAATTAGTAGCTAAAAATCAACAAATATTTATTATTTCGGATTTTTTTTACCAGCAAAGGATAAGTTTAATTTAAATACATTCAAATAAAAAAAATTGAAAGAATCGTTTGCCATCAGAAAATATGCACAAATTTTTCCGATTCCGATACCCCCAAATATTCCGATTTTTTCGATATCCCATTCCTATTCTGATAAATCGTCCCAAGTATTTATTTAAATATATATATATATATATATATATATATATATATATATATATATATATATATATATATATATATATATATATATATATATACACTGTCCCGCAAAAGTTCACAATACACATTTGAAACTGTCAGTTTTTGTATTTCTAGTTTCCAAATGGTAATAAAACTTTTTATAAACATAGACAATGTATTGAAACTAAGATAGGAACAGTGGGAAAAAGTTTTAAAAAAATAATAATTTTACACAACGCGTAAAGAAAACTCAATAATTAGCAACGCAAAAGTTTACAACACATTTACAAAATGATATCTAGTATTTTATAGCATAGCCATTATTGTTGATTACAGCATCGTGGCTTGGACTTTTGGCCTAGATCAAAGTAAGATGGATACATGTGGCAAGTCTGTGTGTACAAAGAGGAGCCAAATTTGAATACGTGTTCCCCGCCTAGGTGTGGAACGCGCAGTTCTGTAAAGTAAAATTAAACAAGTAGCCTCTCAGCTAGCTGAGTGTGTGTTCCATCCCTCCCCGATTAGGAAGCCTCCAAGATCCCCATCCCCTCTTACCTGCAATTTTTGTTTTCACCCCTTCCTCTAAATTTTACCCATCTTGAAGAAAAAGAAATACAAACTAACCTCCACCCCTTACCCACAAAAATTTCTTTTCTCCATTCACCCCCATCTAGAGGGCATCCCCACCTAGAGACTGACCCGCAGAAGCGACGTTCCTTTTACAAACCTAGTGGAACGGGCAGTATCAACTAGACGGGGTTGGGAGGGTCCTACTAATCACCTTTTGTTTTTTCTTCCCCCGCCCTCGACACAAATGAATTATTGTACCATTTTATTGTTATCTTTTTTGTTTTTACACGTCAATAAAAAATGTTTTAAAAATTGGGAGTTAAGTAGGACGTCCCCCAATATGAAAGGGTGAATGCGGTATTATGGTGAAAGAAGATACTAGCTGGGAAAAACTTTTGACTTTGTTTAGTCCTGGAGTGACAAGGATGACCAACGACCCCCACAATCCCCCCTTTTGAGTTGGCCATGTGCCTAAGTTTTTTGTTCATCGTTGATTTTGACTGCATTTTTAACATGAATAAAAGATTTAATATCTCAAAGTGTAGTATCTGTTCCTCAGATGTGGCACTTCCATTTCTCGTTCTCTTTCAGTGAAGGAGAAATCCTTCACGACTGAGACAATTTTTATTTTTGTACCTTTTCTCCACGTTAAAAAACGACCCTGGTGTCTAAGTCTGTCCCGTGGGGAGGCATTGTAAATAGATACAGCATGCAGACGTCTTGAGTAATTTCCTACGAACTTCTTTCATGTGTTTTGTGTTATTTTATTAAATTTTTCCACAAATTCTCTCCAATTCTCGCAGATTTGAAGGTTCTCTTTTATAGACCTGTAATTTCAATTCTCTCCGTAAATTCTCTATAAGGTTAAGATCGGGAGATTGTCTAGGCCGCTTTAAAACATTCACTTTATTTGAAATAAACCAATTTTGTTTGAGTTTCGCCGTGTGTTTTGGATCGTTATTAGGTTGAATGATCCAGTCTGATTTCAATTTAAGCAACTTCACACTTTCTTTAAGGTGTTTCTCCAAGGTACTCCTATAAAGTGTTCCATTTATTTTTCCTTTTATTATTTCCACTTTTCCCACACGTCCTGCACTAAAACAACCCGAAATCATAATGGATCCTCCTCCACTATTAAACGTTTGGATCGATATAACCTCTGACCGTAACGTTGTTAAAATAACAACCAAGATGAAAATGATAGTCCGAAAAATCAGAATAATACGAATACTCAACCCTCATCTAAACAATTCCTATACTTAATATGGATTATCTCCCCTTTGATAACCCAAGTTATAAAAGATTTACATTTCCGCTTGTCAATTAGACGAGTAGTAAGATTCTTAACTGAATGAAAGATTGCTAGACGGAATCGCTGGCCCTATTTTCATTAAAAACTTACTACTACTTTACTTGACAAACGGAAATGTAAATCTGTTAATCAAAGAGGAGATAATCCATATTAAATACAATTCCTAAACATACTATTAAAAAGTCCTTAAAAGCTAAAACCACTAGTTGTACGTTATCACTTATATGGTGTGTTCTTCTCCGGCAAAATCAGCCGATCAAATTTCTGTCGCTGCAGTTTTCTTTGTTCTCTTCGCTCTTTCCGTCTCTCTTTCTAAGCAACAACTTTTATAACCGTTAAAAATAAACATTCTAAGTTTTAAAAAAATAGCTGAGTTTTATGTTGCAGTATTTTTTTTTTATCGGAATCGGAAAGGCCTGGGTCGCACGACGATGTTCACTCTACAGAAGTGTGAATGCTTTTTTTCTTCGAAACGCCCTACTTTTTATGGTAACATCCAAAACGCAAAGTCTCTCCTCCAGATCTATGTAGCACGGGTCACAAGACGCATCTAAAGACCTTTTAACTAGCCAAGAAACGCTTCTCGAGTGAGAATTAAAGTACGCTGAGTAAGCGCAATACGTCTTAGACAGCGCACTCAAATGGTCACCTGGAATTAGATGAATTTCTTGTAAGCAACACATATCGACTCCGAGTTGCTACAAGTCCAGGCTCAAGCGAAATTTTCGCAAGTCGGCCCTTAGCCCCGGACATTCAGGGTAGCAAGTTTAAGATCCATGATGGTGCTTTAGGTTTGGGAATCAGAAACGAACACTGCGGTCGTAAGCGGACCGTCGGCTCATGATTGAATAGGTACCTATCTGAGTGTCAATGAGCCCATCGCGAGAAATACCGCCGGCATGCAATGGATACGTTAATTTAAAGAGAAAGGTGCATTTTTTCCGGGATCCGTGCAACACAACTTAATTCACGTTCTACTATCAACTAATCAGGAAACAGAATTGCTCAATGAGAATTAAATCTTTTAGCATTTCAGCACATGATTTTTTCGTTTCAACAAGAGAAGGATATTTCGCTCTTTGGCTTCAAATTTATGAAGTTCGGAACCTGTATAGAACAGCTGACCACTGAGAATTCTTCATATCCAGGACTTGTATAGAACACTAATCCGAAACTGTTCTGAAATTAAACATGGCTTCCATTTCAATACATTGTTGCTATGGCATACACACATTCGTATAACACGTCTAACCCCATCTTTAATGGGAGTAGAATAATTCAGAAACACTGAATAATAATAATAATAATAATAATAATAATAATAATAATAATAATAATAATATTAAAAATAATAATAATTCCATACACACACACACACATATATGCACACATACACACACACACACACACACACACACACACACACACACACACACATATATATATATATATATATATATATATATATATTCGGTAATGTAAGTCTCACAAACCAACTCTTTACTTTCCCAGATCAAGTCGTCCTCGAAAAATAGCCAAACATGCTGAAAGGTTATTAACAAAGAAGGTTATGATTTCGCCTAGAATTACTCTTGGAGAGCTGCAGAAGGACTTAGAAAACAGTAAAATTAAAGTTAGATAGGACACAATCAGTAGAACCCTTCACCTTGAAGACATCTTTTCTAGATCAGCAAGGAAAATTCCCCTTCTTAAGCTAAAGTATGTTCGTGCTAGACTTGATTTTGCAAATGAGTATTCAAGCAAGCCTCTAAAGTTTTGACATAACGTGCTTTTTTTCAGATAATACCAAAATTGACTTGTTTGGCACTCCAAAAACACCAAAAGTTTGGAGAAAAAAAGGTACTGAATACTCCTCCAAATTTTACTGTTGGAATGGTGTTTTTGACTGATATTCAGTAGCTTTTTTTTTTAATGTTATCAATTACCGATTTTCGATACGTATCAAAGGCATTCCGATACTAAGCCTATTAAGAACACTCTCAGACACATAAAATAGATTTGTGTGAAAATTAAAAATCGACCTAACCGTTTTGATAATGGTGGAAATGCGATTGAATTTAATTATTCAAGATGGCTAAAATAATATCGTTTACATTGAACTTGAATACGACCAGGAAGCAGCCACTAGATATTGTGTTTCACAGACGGTCAGTTCGAGAAAAAGAACTTTTCTCGTGGAATTTTCGTTACGTTTTAGGCATAGATAGAAAGTTAGGGTAATTGTTGATAGCTGCTGTAGCTAGACGTATGTTTGCTGCAAATATTTTACGGAGACACCATAGATTATAGCTTAGTCGAACACTTGCCGTGAAAATAAAGAAAGAGGTAGTAAAAAGAAGAAGAAGCACCACCTACTAGATTTTGAAGATGGTTATGCACCCTGTCAAGGCCGGAATGAATGGTCTGAGTCGCCCCCCGCCCAGATGTGGCAACATGCCACCATTTTAGAACATACTTCGCTCTTATATAGGTAGAAGATTCCATCGGGAGAGAGATAGCAGCAACCTTGACAACGGATCTGATAAAAACACGCCATTTCTAAATCTCGACAAAGGTCAGTCCCACGAAACTATCAAACATGGTACTTACACAAGATGATAGCCATTTATTTCAAGTGGAGGCAAATCGGGATCAGAGCGTTGGCGGTGAAAAGCTAGAAGCTTGATTTTATCCATTTGTACCACGCGTTCAAGGTCAGAAGAGAGAACCAGAAATATCTTTGTAATTGTCTGCCTTTGAAATGGACTGTAGATGGTAGTATCGTCCGCAAAAATGTTGAGCTATGACATCATAGGATAATATCGCGAAGCAGACTTTCAAAACAACAGATACGTCACAGTCGTTGAGCATCCAAGTAAGTGTTAACGGCATGACCAGCGTGTAAAATCTCAAAGTGCAACAGCTTACAAATAAACAACACAACCTGACCATGCGAGGCTGGTGGTGCCTTCTGTGAAACATCTTAACCGGTGTCCTGCCACAGGTTTGGTAACAGTTCCCGTGTTTTCCGCTTCTTTCTGCGGTTGCCCCTATGATACATTGTGCTCGTCTTGCCGTCGCCTTCCTTAATTGACTCACCACGTGGTGGTGCGCCATCTTTAATTGCCTCACCACGTGCGTGAAGGCACGTCTGGTTGATTTAAAACACACACGCACACACACACCACACACACACAGAAACACTGTCTCATGGTTCAGTAAGCTTATTGTAGCTCCGGTTGACACCGCTTGAACAATTATATTAATAGGCCATTTAACAGTACCCAGTTTGCATCCCTTCCTACCAGTCGGGTTATCTTTCTAGAGAAAACATCAAGTTGGTCTTAAGTCTACCGGAAAGAGAGATAGAAGGCGAGAGAAAGAGGGTGGTGCTACTTTCTCTGAGTCACGTGACGTCACAGCCACACGACGTTTCAAAACTACCCCTCTCCTCCCCCTCTTTAATATGCAACACTTTTATTAAGTCCCTGTTTGCCCGACCGTATTACAAAATGACTCTAATTGCAATTTCCCACCTTTGTTAAAAAAACTAAACATTTTATAGAAATAAAGATGTAATACGTATCTGATGTTTCCGAATTTTTTAGATAAGGATTAGTTATTCGTTATTATTTGCATTTATCGGACTACTGTTCTCATCTTGAGTGGGATTTCCACAACGCTTAGGTCGATGTAACCTCCGACCTTCTTCAAGTGTATCTAGTCGAACTTGGGGATGCTTCCGTCGAACTCGGGAGTTTGGACGCAAGGACCTATGGCGCAGTGGTAAGAATACTTGGAAAAATTAATTATAAAACTGATATTCTCCTGAAGGTTGAAGGTTCAATCCTCGGTGTGGGTGACTGAAAAATACAATTGTGAATTACTTAGACCCTGAATCCAGTCATGGCTGCTGGAACAAGATCATGCTACGTGAAGTAAACATAGGGTTCTGTTCGAAATTCCGTCAAAACTTCCAAGTTCGAGAAGATGAACCTGACGAAGGTCGGAAATTACATCGACTGAAACGTTGTAAAAATCACTTAAAATGAGAACAATAGTCCGAAAAATCCAAATAATACGAATAATACTGTTTATCTCTTTTGTGTTTTCGGTCTACCTTTTGCTCGGAAACTATTGTTCCGATGTAGCTAAAATTTTGTGTAGATTTTTGTTATGATAAGGTGCAGCAGCAGACGAAGTAATATGCTATCTGTTCGATGCTCAGTTAGGAATTAATAGAAATTAGTAAACACAATGCCACATAAATTCTCAGTTTTTCTCGGAAACCACTTGCCCGATCAGGCTGATGTTTTTTTGTTGATCTGACTTACGGCATGTTGCAGCCCATTAACTGTTATGGTATGAATTTAATCCACAGTTAATTAAAATATTGGAATAAAAATCTTGTTTATATTGGGCTTGAATACGACTAGTTTATAATCAAGTGGAAGCAGCCCTCAGTCGGAACAGTAGACCGTTTACATTCCTTCCCATCAGTCGGATGTATCTTTCTAGAGGCACGTCAGGATTTAAGAAAAGTGTGTGTGTTTGTATGTGTGTGTGTGTGTGTGTGTGTGAGAGAGAGAGAGAGAGAGAGAGAGGTCGGAATGTCTGACATATCGGATCGTGTTCCAATGTGATAATTTGTGCAAATACAGGGTGACCCATTTAAAAAATAACCCAATCTTTTTAACCTTTCTCTTTATTTTATTTTTTTTAATAGCTCGATTTCGCTAATTTTTCTCTTAGCGACCAACTGACACCACAAAACAAAATGCAATTCTTTTTTCCAACAAGATGGCGCTACATGCCACATATCTCACAGATCACTGAGACGAGTTCATTACATGTTTACGAAAGAGAGAACAATAAGCAAACGGGTTATGGCCACCATGTCCCCCGGACTTGTCATCATGTTATTTTTATCTTTGGAGGACTTTAAAACAAAAATCTTACAATCTAAACCAACTAAAGTAAAACATACCAACGCTATCATGAGAATCACAGTAAAGGTCCACAGTCGGTATCGGCAAACGTTGTTAAACATGCTCATAAATGCATAGATGTCAACGGGGAGCACTTCCATCATCTTTTATAACACTACAGGTAATTTAAACAATAAAAGAATGTTCTTCCTCTCTACTACATTCTCTTGACTACTTTTAAGTGGACTACTATGTAGTATGCCTATAAATGAGGTTGTATAAAGGTGTTAACCTTGGTCAGAATGTTGCAACAGAAAACCATTTAAGAGTGTATTTGTCCTAGACTAAAAGTATCCAGAAGAAAAAAAAACTCGCATCATTAAAGGTTAAAAAGTTTAGTCTATGTACTATATTAATAAAGTAATCGCGATTTCTTTTGCCTCCAAAGTTTCAATAGAAAACTAACTGAGAATTTATTCGGCATATCTTACCGCACTCAACACTTCCACGGAACCATGCATACATTTAATCAACGTTAAAAATTATTACATTTAATCGGAACAAAATGCTTCTCTCAATAATGTATTGTCAGACAGAAGATAGTAAAAGATAGTAAAAGAAGATAGTAGAGATAGTCTCACACAAATCAATGTGGTACAATGTTAACAAATATACTTATTTTCGCGCAGCCGTTATTATTTTCTTTGCATCCTTCAAATATTCATAACACCCCGAAACAAATTAAGAACTAAATAATGAGCACTCCCTCTAATTCATGCTTGCATAATACACCAGCAGGGTTATCAGACGGTGCTCGGATCTGAATGAGGATCAGCAATTGTTTTACATTTACAATACTTTTATTGTCAGAAAAAACCGATAAACTCGTCCATTTTTCAAACAAATCGCTTGATTGGCTGCTCTAATCAGGGATCCACCAAGGTGCACCGTGAGAGAACCTCAGATGTCTCCACGAACGGACTTAGTCCATAATACATATTAATATACACTTTACTGTAAACTTTATACTTATTATTTCTGATGGTTTACGGAAAAAAGGGCAAAAATGGAGTTTAATTTTTTATGTAACACTCACAGAAACATAAAGTACATTTGTGTAAAACTTACAGCAATCGGCCAACCATTTCAGTGTTCATAGGGAAGGAACTCACAGACAGACATATACATACACATAAAAAAGCCCCTTATAAGTAGAGATATGAAAAAACAATTAAACAACAAATTGTAACAAATATTTTGTTATCTAAATCTCACCTGTTTGTTTAAATGTATGTATGTATGTATGTATGTATGTATCTATGTATCTATGTATCTATGTATGTATGTATGCCTAAATTTTCCGACAGAGGAAACGGATTTTCACGAGATCGGGAGCATTTTGAACCGACCCTTCGGACGACAAATATCGAAAATTTGGCTGAAACCATTAATTCCTTTACACTGAACTGGGCACTTTTCTACAGGGAGGGGTCGCTTTTTTCGCGGATATTTTCGAAAATCATCGCCTCTCTTCGATTGTCTAACCTTAATTTCAACTTACGTCACTTCCGATTTTGCGATGGGCGCAACAGCAAACACGTCACCTTCTTCCCCCCACCCACGTTCTTTTCCTCTTTCACAGTACGGGTTCAAACTTGCTTGACTACTACCATTTTTTTTTTTTTTGCTCAACTCACACCTTTTAAACGCCGGGCACCCAGGCTATTCTACTATTCTAAAAAGTAATTCAAAGAAAATCAATCTACAGTGGACGCCCCTCCATTTCCGTTGTGTCAATGTCTTTTGCATATGATCCAATAGATCGACAAGATTTTACCGATAGTTTACAGATAGAAGATACAAATTAAGTTAATTTTTATGGAAATTGTGTCAGACAAGGCGTGAAACTACTTAATGTAAAGTGCTAACAAGTAGGACAGCTAATAATGGCAACGAAAAAAATACCTAGTGATCTAAGTCTTCCAAAAATCATGGTTAGCAGTAGGAGAAAAACAGTAAGCAGGAAGAGAGTTCCCCAACCTCGAATCTTTAGAAAAAAACTACTGGAATAGGAAGCTGTATTACAATAAGATATCAAAATAGCAAATTTTACAGACACATTTTGTATAAATTTTTTACTACATAGTCACCACCATTCCCAATGCACTTTTGCCAGAAATTCAATGATGCAGCTCTGCTTCTGACACATTTCGATGTAAAAAGGTTGTTTGTTAGAGTCTCACACTGTCAATATCTGCAACAGAAAGGCAAAACTTGCAGGTCATGAATGCATAAGTTAAGTCATCAATATAATGCAATTTTGAATTCCGTCCACTGTGGCGGAATAACAAAAATAGGAAGCATTATTTTGGAATGTCCCTCTCTCTCTCTCTCTCTCACACACACACACACACACACACACATACACACACACACACACTATATATATATATATATATATATATATATATATATATATATATATATATATATATATAGTCTGTTTATTCAAGCATAACACCTCATCAAACCAGATAAAGAACAGATTCTTTCTTTGGTCTAATGAGGTGTTATCCTTAAAGTGGGATTCCACTGAAACATGTATGCACATATGTAACCAATAATATTTGTATAATAAACAGACTATATACCAGCTCTCTCCTCCATTGATCATTCTTTAATAATCACGTGAGTTTCATTTGATTTACTTCAAGGAAAGCAATCGATACAACAATTATGTATATATGTGTGTGTGTGTACGCATACATACACACACATATATATACACACTCATAAATACACACACATATAGATATGGTTTTCTCCTATATTATAAACTACCTAGTGTCATATTTTGCTCTCGTGTGAAAGAAAATAAATTATTCAGTTTATCTATAATAGTGACTAAACATTTGCTCGGGTCGCCAATATGTTTTAATCTGACAAAGCCAAATTTTCGGCAAAAAAAAACGATTAAAAAGCTTGCCCTGTATCTGAATACACTTTATGTAAAATTTCAAATGTTTAGACCAGAAATTGGCTGAGTAATTTAGTAGAGACCGCAGAGGTCAATTGTTTTAAATTTTGATTCGAATTTTTACAACTATTTAATATTTTGGGCGCAAATCGAATTAAAAAGCTTGATCCATGTCCACGTAAGCTGCAGCTAAAATTCCAAGTGTTGAGATCTAAAATTGGCGGAAGAGTTTGGTAGAATGTTCAAATATCAAATCGATTAACTTTTACCTCTTGACAGCCAATTTTCTGTCTGGACACCGATTAAAAAGGTTTTCCCAAATCTCAATACGCCTTATGTCAAATCTCGACTCTCTAGACTGAAAATTGAGAGAGTAATTTGGTAGGGAAATGTATACACGCAGACACACACATACACACACAGACAATTTCACTTTTGTATGGTTAAAAATAGAGAACATTTTTGTAATTTAGGTTAATTTTTCTAAAATCTCTAATGCAATTTCTTTGTTAATAAAAACAGCAATTACTCCGCGAGCGAAAAAATGCTTGTTCGCAAAGTTCGTCGTTATAATCTCCGCCATTTTGTTTTTCTATTTTTGTTGTTGTTATTTTTGTTGTTCGTTTGTTCTTTTAATTTTCCGTTTAATATCTATCTCTTCATCTTTTTCAACTTCCGTCGCATTGTATCGAATTCATCTATTGTTTCCTTTCATTTTTTTAATCAAATTTAATCATTTTTTTCCTCATTCGTGATCCTCCGTTATTCTTTTCTTACGTCCCCTTTTTCCACGATGTCGTAATTAAATTACGTTTAGGCCAAATATTCTACTTCTTTTTTCTATTTCCAAAGATTGTTTATTTTTATTTATTATTATATTTATTATCTCATTAAAGGCTAATGCATGTATCAAATGTTGAAATTATTTTGATTTTTATTAATTTCGTTTTTTTTTTACTTTCTTTTTTTTACGATTATATTTTTACATTCAATGAATGCTCTTATCACTAAGACGCAGACAAAAATCCTTAAGATATACCATTTTTCCTTCAAAAATCACTTTTCTATTAATTAGATTAAAGATTTAAAAACGGATTTAATCGGCTACCAACGAAAGACATTCCCACACAACTATTTTAGTGCAATAATTCTGTCTTCTATTTATGCCTCTATTATATATACAGAGATATATATATATATATATATATATATATATATATATATATATATATATATATGTATGTACGTGTGTGTACATAATAATATGTACATATTTATGCATGTACGTATGTATGTGTGTGTGTGTACAAATAAATATTTAAACTCATTTTCATACCTGGAAATATAAGAGTTCCATGCTTGCGCTATGTAAATTAATCGGACTATTATTCTCATCTTTGGTGTTATTAGCACAACGTTTCAGTCGCTGAAACCCGCGACCTTCTTCAGGTATTGAAAACATGCTTCTTTCTCTCTACAGTAGAGAAAAAAAAAAGCATTTCAACACCCGAAGAAGATCGCAGGTTGTAGCGACCAAAACGTTGTCGATGTAAAAGATTGTTTCTTAGAGTCTCACACTGTCAATATCTGCAGCAAGACTTGTGGCGGAATGGATAACGCGTCTGAATACGGTTCAAATCCTGGCAAGTTCGTAATAATTTTATCCAACGTTTACTCATTATCCTTACCCTTAGTTAGGGTATTTTTGTTTTTTCAGTGATTTTGTTTTATGCATATGGGAATTTCCCATACTCCGAATTCACAGGGTAAGCGTCGATGGTAAGATGATTTGAGTTTACTTGATGTTGAGTGTACTCGATATTTTTTTGGACTCAGCATTGTGTGTGCCGACGCAACGCAACCGCTAGTTTAAAACAAAACTAAATCGACTACAAAAAGCGGCAATAATACATAATTTTTGGATTTCACTATATACCTGTCGTATGTTCTATTTCTCGATGTGAATTGATTGACAATATATATATATGTGTGTGTGTGTGTGTGTGTGTAGCTGTGTATTACTGTCAGAGATATATTTTTATGCCTTAGAATGGATATGTAGTCATATATATTGTGATTATTATAAATCCCCATTATATTTTTATTATACAATATTAAATAATAATATGTATTTATAATATATATATATATATATATATATATATATATATATAATTGCAAAGATAAATATAAATATTATTTTAAATTTGAACCTCGCAACATAAAAAATTCAATATAATAGAAAAACCAACCAAAAAATTAAAAATCATAAATGATAAAAGTTCAAATGAATTAATTAAAATATTTATTGATCCATCAAATTCAAGCAAGGGCTTATTATAATAATAATAATAATAATAATAATAATAATAATAATAATAATAATAATAATAATAATAAGAAGAAGAAGAAGAAGAAGAAGAAGAAGAACGAGAAGAAGAAGAAGAAGAAGAAATAGAAGAAAAAGAAGAAGATGAAGAAGAAGAAGAAAAAGAAAAAGAACCAGAACAAGAAGAATTACTGCTCATTATAGACACGATGCCTCTGAACAATCTACTCAGAAACCGGATACAAGTTCACTAATACAGATGAGAGAATGAACCACCTAATGCACATGGAGGACCTGAAATTGTTTGCAAAGACAGAAGTGTAAGCCATGTTTAGTTTCAGAACAGTTTCCGATGGTTCGTTTTTCTACACACGCCCTGAGAGGTGACTGGTTTGCAGTAGACACTTCTCGAAGTGGAATCCAAAGAGCAAAAGAGTCTTCCCGTGTTGAGACGGAGAAAACATATGCGAAATTGCTACAGAAAGGTTTAATATTTATGGAGAAATTCTTATTTCTGATTGGTTGGTAGCAGAACGTGAATTAATTCGATTCGTCAGTACCTAGCAGAATCGTTTATAAATAGAATCTCCCGATTATGCGGGATCATACCCATTATATTCCAAGAATATTGTAACAAAAACAGAACTGGAATAAGAACGACCAGAATATTTAGCTAGGAAATCCAAATTAAATTCAGTATGGAAAAGTGCGCATTGCTAACAATAAGGAGGGGAGAAATGGAAGCAAGAGAAGATATGGTACTACCGAATCAAACAGAGATGAGGGCATTAGGTGAACATACTTGGGAATTCTCGAAGCAGACACCATCAAACCTAATTAAAGGAATAAACGCGTGGCAGTCTCACTAGTAGTATATTCTGGACCGTATATACGCTGGACCAAAGAATGGCTGAAGAATCTCGACTAGAAGACCATGAAACTCATGACAATACACAAGGCACTACACCCAAACGGTGATATTGACCGACTCTGTGTGAAAAGGAAAGACGGAGGAAGAGGGCTGATTTGTATAGAAGGCTGTAAATAACACCCTAAACAAAAACAAAAAAGAATTAGAAAAATACATAATACATAACCGAACAAATAATTAATTACTACAGCAAGAGACATGGAAGAAGCAAACTAAATAGAAAGAGTAGGGAGAGGGAATAAGAGGAAGAAAGAAAATAAGGAGACAAACAGCTAATTGGATGATTCATAAGGATTACAAATGATAAGACAAACGAAAACACTTGGAAATGTCTACAAAAAGGAAACCTAAAGAGGGAAACTGAATCCCTAATAACAGCCGCACAAGATAGCGCAATTAGAACCAACCACATCAAAGCGAGTATCGACAAGGCACGATAAAACAGCAAATGCAGACTCTGCGAACAAAGAAGCGAAACAATAAACCACATAATAAGTGAATACAGTGAACTAGCCCGCTATCAAGTGAGGAAGGCAATGCACTGGCAAATATGCAAACGATTACATATTAAACATCCAGACAAATGGTACGAACATGAACCGACAGCAGTACTGGAAAATGAAAGTCATAAGATTCTTCGGGATATAAAAACGAATAAACCCACCCGAGAAAAAATACGCGGAACTGGCTAGAGAGCTCTAAGGGATCTGGAAAATTAAGAAAGTCAAGATAACACCACTAATAGTAGGAGCAATAGGAACAATACATAGGAAGAATGGCATGGCTGAGAAGATACCGTGTATTACAATAATGAAAACTGCATAAATATTAAAGAAAGCTGTTGAACACATGAACTACGGATACAAACTGAACACACAGAAACTTTTACGCATGCAAAACACAAAGGAACACAGATTAATAAAAACTGAAAGATACTGACTCCCTCTTTTGTGTCACCATCAAGTGGCACCACAACAAATAAGTGTGGTGGATCAAGGAGGATGGAAAGACCGAGGAGAGGAAGCACTAATCAGACATCCGCTGAGCGAGTTCAAAGAGGGCTAAAGATTCTGGTCGTTTTTATTAGAGTCTGTAGATCTGACTTTGTTTTATAAAACAATTTCAGGTCATCCATGTACAATTCCAGTGAAGACCAATTGTCGTTGGCAACGAGAAATCAATGATAACTGACTGTAGCGATAACGCAATTTTTTTTTTTTTTTGCAAAGTTATCGAAAGAGGTGAAGATTACTGGAAATCCGAGAAAACTTTTTGTCACTCAAACTCCAAAGAACATCACAAGTTGTGCTCAAAGAGCAATCTTTGATGATGGTATGTGTGACGTCTCTCAGTGAGTAAATAATAATAATATTAATAATAATAATAATAATAATAATAATAATAATAATAAAATATTAATAATAATAATAATAAAAATATTAATAATAATAATAATAATAATAAAAATATTAATAAATATAATAATAATAATAATAAACATTATAATAATAAGAATAAGAATAATAAAAATAATATAAAAATAATAATAAAATAATAATATAATAATAATAAAAATAATATTGTTATTATATTATTTTTATTATTATTGTTATTGTTATTATTATTATTATTTTATTATTATTAAATAATAAAATAATAATAATAATAACAATAACAATAATAATAAAAATAATAATATAACAATAATAATAATAACAATAATATAATAACAATAATAATAATAACAATAATAATAACAATAATAATAACAATAATAATAATAATAATAAAAATAATAATAATAACAATAATATAATAACAATAGTAATAATAATAATAATAAAAATCATAATAAAAATAATAATAATAGCAATAAGTATAACAATAATAATAACAATAATAATAACAATAATAATAATAAAATTAATAATAATAATAACAATAATAATAATAACAATAATAATAATAATAAAAATAATAATAATAACAATAATATAATAACAATAGTAATAATAATAATAATAATACAAATCATAATAAAAATAATAATAATTACAATAATAATAACAATAATAATGATAAAATTAATAATAACAATAATAATAATAAAATTAATAATAATAACAATAAATTCGAAAACTAACAAACAGGCGAAACAAGCGCAAACTAGTTCAAAGACAAAACATGAAACACTACACAGAACCAAGAACATTGAAGCCGCATATCTATAAGTTTTTTAAACCAAACCACCCCATCCTCCCATTGCCACATCACTGTCCCCCTTCCAAAAAAGAGTGAGACGAAATAACCAAGTAGAGTCAAGGAGGATGGAAAGACTGAAGAACTGACCAAGCCCCCGCCGGATAAGTACGAAGAGAACTGGGACCATGGGCAGGCTTATTGCCACTCAAATTCCAGTTAAGACCAATAGCCGCTGCCAACATAAATCAAAGCTCTTGCGATAATGAAAATTTATTTGTAAATGTTATCGAAATTTTATGTTATCGAAAGAGGTGAAGAGTACTGGAAACCTGGGGAGACTTGTTGTCATTCAGCTTCCAGGGAACACCACTGGCTGTTTTCAAGGAGAGATCCTGTGTGTAAGCTTCCAACTTCCAACGTAGACCCCTACTGCCATGTCTCCTTCTCCAACATCAGGGGTCTACGTTCTAACCTTCCACAGGTTGAAACCCAATTACAGGAGACTAAACCAGACCTTTTATTTTTAAGTGAAACTGGCATTGGACAGGCTATTTCCCTAGAAGAGTTCGCAATTAAAGGATACTCTAACTTAACTTCTAAATCTGACCCCCAAGATCGCCATGGGCATGGAATATGTGCCTATATTAGGGATAACTTTCCATGTGGTAGGGACATCTCCAGGGAAGATCCTAACTTACCCTATATGTGCTTCCGGGTTGCTTTAGCTCACACTTCGGCATTTATATTTAATCTCTATCGCCCCCATAACAGCGGAGTTACTATCTTTCAAAGCATATCTGAGAAAATTGACCAAGTCCTATCTGCTTATCCTTCAGCTAACATTCACGTATGTGGTGACTTCAATGTTCACAACGTCGAATCGTTGACCCACTCTAACAAGACCGATGATGAGGGGAGGTTCTGTCATGATTTTTCCATTGCTTATGACCTGACTCAGATTGTTCAGGAACCCACCCGTGTGCCCGACAATGACGGCCAGTATGCGAGCCTACTAAACCTTTTTCTCACAACTTGCCCTGAACTATGTTCAGTTTTTGTTCTGTCGCCTCTTGGATCTTCCGACCACTCTGTTGTATCAATTAAGATAAAAAATGAAATGTAACAAGTCCCCAGACGTACCTCTTCATCGTACAGTATATCGATACACTAAGGCTGACTGGGATAGCTTCCGTACATTTATATCTGATCTACCTCTGCATTCCATGTTTAAAAAGGATGTGTCCTCTATAGTATTAGACCTGACGGAATGGTTAATTGTAGGTTTTGACCGTTTCATACCCTCGAAAAAGTTTCAGCAAAAACCTAACAGCCAGCCATGGTTCTCTCCAGAATGTGCTGCTGCCATTGCGCAAAGAAATCACTTTTTCCACTGCTTCCAACGTAATAGATATATGAAAACTAAAGCCGCTTTCAGGACTGCCAACAACCATTGTAAGAAAGTAATAAAGAATGCAAGAGAGTTGTATGCTCAATCTGTTAAGTCCAAAGTAGCTGAGCAGCGGCTTGGTTCCCACCAGTTTTGCCAAATAGGCAACAGAATCCTGAACAGAAGCGTGAGCTCCATCCCAACTATTATCAATGGACCTGAGGAAATCTCGTCAGCATCAGACAAAGCCAAACTCTTTGTCAAGAACTTTGCAGCTAATTCTACCCTTTGCGATCAAGGCCGCCAACCCCCAATATTTCCTCCTGTACCAGAATACACGCTATGTGATATACGTATATCTGTACGTGATGTTGCCAAGCTAATCAAAAACCTTGATTCCAGTAAAGCAACCGGCCCTGACGGTATTCCAATTATAGTACTAAAAAAACTTCAACCTGAACTAGCGCCCATACTTACAAAACTGTTTAAACGTTGTCTTAAGGAGAATAGTTTCCCATCTCCCTGGAAAATCTCATCAGTATACCCTGTATTTAAGAATTCAGGTGATCGGTCATCCCCCTCTCAGTACAAGCCAATAAGTCTCCTGTGCGTCATGAGTAAGTTGCTGGAATCTGTGTTAAATACAGGATTAGCAAATCTCTCGACGATGGCAATCTTTCTAGGGCAATTGCTCTTGACATATCTAAGGCCTTTGATAGGGTATGGCATAAAGGTTTACTTCATAAGATCTCTAGCTATGGTATTGCTGGAAATGTCTTCTCAATTATTAAATCATTTCTTTCTGATAGGTTCATAAGAGTAGTAGTTGAGGGGCAAAATCAGAAGCTCACAGTATTAATGCCGGTGTCCCTCAGGGGTCCATCCTGGGCCCAACTCTTTTCCTGATCTACATTAATGATCTTCCAAATCACATCCTTACATCATTTGTAGACATCTATGCTGACGACACTACCATTTATGGTTGCACATCTAAGACAGTAAACGACCAAGTTCTCATCAATTCTCTCTCCTCTGATCTTGAGCACGTAGTACAATGGGGTAAGGAGTGGCTGGTTACTTTTAATGCATCTAAAACCAAGCTTCTCTCTTTACATCATCAACATTCTGATCCACATCTGGCATCAATTGAAATGAATGGCTCTCGTCTTCAGGAGGCCTCAAGTTTTGACAAGCTTCTTTGCTTGACCATTACTCCTGATCTTAAATGGAACACGTACATCAAATCTGTTGCCAAGGCCGCTGGAAAAATGGTGGGATCTTTCTATCGATCCGGTAGATATCTCACTGCTGATGCTATTCTCTATCTATATAAGAGCCAGGTACGTTCAAGGATGGAATACTGTTGCTACATAGGGGCAGGAGCTGCTAGAAAGGACTTGGCCTGCCTTGATAGAGTTCAAAATAGACTTCGTAGCCTTGGAGGAGATGTCTTTTTCTCTTCCTTGCAACCTCTATCTCACAGAAGAGATGTTGCGAGTTTGTCTCTGATGTATCGTTATTTTCATGGAAAGTGTTCGACTGAGCTTCAATCTATCGTCCCCCCTCGCCAAACTTTCACAAGAAACACTCGTCTAGCTGTAAACACTATCAATAATTCCCCCCACTCTTTATCTGTGCCTAAACCTAAGCGTAGATTCCATGAACAGGGCTTCTTTCTTAGAACTGCACGCCTGTGGAATTGTCTTCCGTTTTCCTGCTTTCCGGCTGACTACAATATGGTTGTCTTCAAGTCTAACGTAAATAAGTTCTTGATGAGCCGTTCCATATAAGTTATCAAATTTACCAAATTTTCATTACTAATGATTACTATATTGTCCAATTTCTACTGTACACTCTTTAACCCTTATCCTTGAGTGGCCTCTTGGCCTTGATAATGTGGTGTTTTATATATCACAAATTGAAGAGAAAATGTCAATAAATAATATATTCAAATTTAAAACAAAAAAAGTAGTGTTATTTAGAAATTTACCTGTAAAGTCCGAAGTTTAAAACCTTTTATAAAAAAAACACGTTGTTTTTATTTTAATGAAACTTTGGCCCTTGCTCCTTTAAGCGAAAAAAAAATTAGGGCTTGAATTACATTTTTCGAGGAGTTATAAGCTTGGAAAGATGGGGTGGAATTATTCACTATTTTTCACGAAATTTCTGACACACCTAGTGGTGCCATGTTGGAACTTTCAGTGACTGGTAAGAGAGAGTGTGAGAGCTGCACTACAGATTTGAAGCACCTGCTACCTATGAACACATGGCATAGTTACACTAATGAGTCACATGACATTTTTGAGGGGGAAAAAGCAGTAATCAATTTAGACATTTAGGGGTGCAGTTTTTAGAATTATACTCACTTTTTAGGTTTGCAGTTTCTTTGGGGTGTACTCACTTTTGCTGCCAGGAATTTAGCTTTAAATGGCTATATTTTGAGTTATTCTGAGGGGAAAATAAATTAACTCTGTTATATATGTTGCAGATATACTACTTGTCATTGTCTCAAAATATCATTTTTTCAGTGTTGTCCCATTAAGTATTTGAAGAAATGGGAAACTTTTATGATACACTATATATATATATATATATATATATATATATATATATATATATAGTCATCCACATACAATACTGTTTCGATGTTTCACAGCTCATCAGTGCGGCTAGACAAGCAACTACCTCAAGCCAGGATCGAAACCCGACTGTTCTAATGACAGTCAGAGCTTCTAACTGTTGCGCTGTTTGGCTGCTGCTATGCAGGTAGTGAATTAACAATGTTTTGACATTGTCCAAATACCTAAGCTCAATTTGTTTGCACAAAGAGCATCGCTTCATACGCTAATGGTAATTTGTATATCACTTCCCAATATGCTCAACTCAAGATAGGGAGCATTATAGTCATCCATATACAGTACTGTTTTTCTGATTCACAGCTCATCAGTGCGGCTAGACAAGCAACTACCTTAAGCCAGGATCGAAACCCGACCGCCCATGACATAAACATGAATATTACTGCAAATATTTAAGGCATAATGTACGAAATATTTAAGGAAAGAATAACCAGAACAATATATGGATAAGACAGAATGAAAGAGGCAGGGCAAAAAAGAAGAACATTGCCAAATACCACCACTTGATTCCTCATAAAATGTTATTCAAGAAAAGTCATGTTAGATCTTGGTATAGGTATTTATTTTCAATTGTATCCCTAGGGCACAGAAACATTAACATCACAATTATTATGAATTACTTTCCATTCAGTTTGGATAAACAATGGATTCTACATTAATGGAGCCTACACACAGGCAAGGATGGAATACTGTTGCCATATCTGGCCAGGAGCTGCTAAAAACAGACTATCCTGCCTTGACAGAGTACAAAATAGACTTCGTGGCTTGGTGGGGGATGCCCTTTTCTCTACCCTGCAACCTCTCTCCCACAGAAGAGACGTTGCGAGCCTATCCTTGTTTTATCGTTATTTCCATGACAGGTGCTCGTCTGAACTCAAATCTCTGGTCCCCCCTCGCCAATCTTTCACGAAAAAACACCCGTCTGGCTGAATCCACTGTGAAAAATTTCCCCCACTCTATATCTGTGCCTAAATCAAAACGCGGATTCCATGAACAAAGCTTCTTTCTTAGAACTGCACGCCTGTGGAACTCTGTTCCGTCTGCCTGCTTCCCTCCGGACTACAACTTGGATGTCTTCAAGTCCAATGTTAACAAATTCCTCCCCCTTAAGTCCAATGTTAACAAATTCCGCCCCCTTAATTAAACACTTCATCAAATCTCCACACTAACGTAATGTACTTGCAATAACCCTTATCCCTGAGTGGCTTCCGGGCCTTGATAAGTGGTGATCACTGTGTAAAAAAAAAAAAAGCTCCTTGTGAGGCAATAATAATAATAATAAGAAGAAGAAGAAGAAGAAGAAGAAGAAGAAGAAGAATTCTTATTTCATTTATCAACAATATCTACAATATCAGAGGTCTGAAGGCCACCTAAAACATTGGGGATTTGTAGTTTTTTTCAATTGTCCTTCTAGACGACTAAATACTACTCCTAGTGTACCAACTACGACCTGGATTATTTGTGCTTTAGCCCCGTGTATACGCCTTATCTCCAAGGCCAATGGAGCATAATTGCTCCACTATTCTTTCTCCTTCTTTCTCACATTCCTGTCCCAGGGTACTGAAAAGTCTACAGTTGCCAGGTTTTTAGACTTTTTTTTTATTTTTCCATTACGCCATTGTGAATTTATGGTTTGCTAAAATTCAAAATGGCATAATCGAAAACTAAAAAAGGTATTTGCAGCTTCTCTTCCAATTTTCGGATTTTAATCATGTCAAATCACACTTCATTTCCTTTTGACGGATTGATTGTTGCTATTTGTTCTGATGAGTAAAGGGCATAATAGATGCACTGATTGATATAATAATTAAGTGATTGATTTTGCGCTACGAAACAGATACTGTAAAGAATTGTATAAGTCAATGATTGATATAATAATTAAGTGATTGATTTTGCGCTACGAAACAGATACTGTCAAGAATTGTATAAGTCAACTGAATTAAAAGAATAAATTATAAGATGGTCAACATCATGAATTTTGGAATATAACTTTTTTGTTTTGTATTCTCTACATTGCTCTATAATTACATTGAGCTTCTTAAATAAGAGTTGGTATATATTATAAGAAAATATATTTCTACAGAAATATATAAATATATATATATATATATATATATATATTCTTCGTAGGTGAAATTAAAGCCAAGAAAAAACTACTGTTGTTTACGATGATGATGATGATGATGATGATGACGATGACGATGACGATGATGATGATGATGATGATACAAGAGAAGAGAGGTGGAGAAGTAGAAGAGAGGAAGCGCATAGGGTTCATCAGACGAAAGATTAAAGTAAAAAGATTAGCGAAATAAAGATAAAAGGAACAAGACCTCGACAAGGTGTGAAGAAGGGAAATCTGTTTAGCCGCGGGGGGAGGGGGGAGTAGAAGTATCCAGATTTTCCAAATTGTTTCTTGCAAGCATAAAAACAAAAAACAAATAGTTTTGTTCATTTCTCTGCCCTCTATCTCATTGTATCTCTACCCCACGCACACTCTTCACTCTCTTCTTCCGTGTGACCTCTGGCCACATCTTATCGCTTATAAACCTAAAGTCTTTGTTCTGGGCAAGGAAATCCTCTCATTTTAACAAGCCATCACGTGATTTACGTATCCACGGAAGATATTTCTGGAGCGAAATCGTGTGTGAGAGTTGTTAAACTTTGATATTCAAATGTTAACGAGTATATGTATGTATGTGTGTTAGTTGTTTTGTTTTACGGCATATCAATCTGTGAATACAATTAAACAGTACTCTATGTGAATAACTGTATATGTTTATATTATATTATATCTATATATTATATATATTTGTGTGTTTATTTAATATTTTAAATTTTACATCTCTTAAATGATTTTAAAATTAATACTACGCGTGTTTATAGCATATTTGGCGCTCATGTAGGTCCAAACTTTTTAATTAAAGAAGTTTGAACATTTGATATTTGTTTTCCTAAGATTCCTATCGGCCAGTGATATATATGCATACGACGGTGTACCGCCATATTAATACCACTAATATATATATATACACACACACATACATATATATATATATATATATATATATATATATATATATATATATATATATATATAGTAAGTTATAAAATATATATGGCGATTAAGCTACCTTGAATATTCCGCGTCTCATCCACTCTAGGACTCTTCAGCCTGAAGAGTGCTAGAGTGGATGAAACGCGGAATATTCAGTGTCGCTTAATCGCCATATATTTTATAACTAACTAACTAGCTCTATCTACGTATTGAGCACTTTTGAAGTAAATACTTCAAGTTTACGCATGAATTCATACTTTCGTATATTAATTTTATGTGAGTAAATGAAGTAGTTATATATATATATATATATATATATATATATATATAGATACTAGCTGTGAGACTGGCGTTGCCCTGTCGTACAATATGTTTAAACATGATATTTTTATTATGCAGATTGTATATGTATTATTATCGAATCAATCCTTTATTGATTATTATATATTACGAGGAATAATTTGCCTTCTGGACTAATCTGAAAAAAAAAAAGAATTAAATAATATAATAAAAAATAAGACGATAAAATTATATTGTCGTTCATCAAATTCCATCTGTGTTTGTTTGCAATATCATGTCAGGTGATATTAGAGCTTGACGATGAATGCCCTGGAAAAGTTACTTCTGATTAACGGTTAGTTTTAAAGTATGCAAACGAAGAAATTATTTGTAGCGATTTTAAATGTTTGCTCTTTTATCGTAAACTGAAATCATTAATACGAAATATTTTTTTTAAAATGAGGCGGTGAACCGGGCTTGAAAAGAGGATCATTCGATCCGTAGTCTCGTGCTCAAACATTGAGCTATAACTCTAGATGTCAATAAATCTGTTTTTTTTTTCTTTTTTGTTTTTGTTTTTTTTGTTTTTTTTTTTCTTAAAGAATACTTTGTTAAGATTATATTATCTTCCTTGCCAGTATTACATATAAAAATTGCCTTCTAAAAATTCTTTTTTATCTATAAAAGAAAATCTGTTTTTCGGATAGAAATTCAAGTAATTTAAATGTAATTTAAACTGAAGCATATAAAAGCATCCAGATTTTACACAAATTGGACCGTCGGGTTAGGGTTAGGGTTAGGGTTAGGGTTAGAATGACAATACGATAAATGGTGAAATTATAAAAGAAAAATTATTAAACAGAAACACTCCCGTGCTCTTCAACAATGAAAACACCTGTTTAAATACACAATATATATATATATATACACAATATATATATATATACATATATATATATACATACATATATATATACATATATATACATACATATATATATATATATACATACATACATATACATACACATATATATACATACACATATACATACATATATATATATATATATATATATATATATATATATATATATATAGCCTGATGAATCCTAGCGTGGATGAAACGCGGATTATTCTGTGTAGCTTAATTGCCATATATATTTCATAACTTACTACTTAGCTCTACCTACGTATTGAGCATTGTTGAAGTAAATACTTAAAGTTTACGCATAAATTAATATACTTTCGTATATTAATTTACGTGATTAAATGAAGTATTCATATATATATATATATATATATATATATGTATATATATATATATATATATAAGTAGCCAAATTGAATATTGAAATGCTCATATCTTTGGTTCTATGGGATGAAACTACGTAGAAATTTGCAGGCTTTTTGAAGATTATAATACTATTCTACGGTTACAATTTTTATGAAAATTAGTAAAAAAGAACTATATTTTCAAACCAATAATCGTGCCAAATTTACCTACATTTATGTATATAGTGAGTTGTAGGCCAACTTTAGTTTTACTGCTTCGGTTGTCTATCCTGTGGCTTTGCCAGACCACTAATACACACACACACATACACACACACATACACACACATACACACACACGCACATATATGTATATATATATATATATATATATATATATATATATATATATGTGTGTGTGTGTGTGTGTGTGTGTGTGTGTGTGTGTGTGTGTGTGTGTGTGTGTGTCTGTATCTGTGTGTGTGTGTGGTTGACGTACAAAGGTGAGCCCCCCCCCCTAGCGAAATATGCATTGACTCCGATGTTGTACGCAGCGCGTTTCAGGAACCATTCATTAATCTGAAAAAAAAGGAAAGAATTTTGGCCTGTTTGGCCTTGTTTTTGTTTTGTTTTTTATTTGGCTTGAACTTTGCGCTTTTCGGATTATTTTGTTATTATATGTTTTTGTTTTTTGTTTTTTGCTGGATAATTTTTTGCTGGAGATGATAGTTATTTTTATATTTTATTTTTGAATAAAAATAATTTTGGAATAAAAATAATTATTAAAACAAAAACAGTCGTGTGCTCGTCGAGTATTTTTTTTCATCAAGGAAATGAAAAGTACTCATGCACTTATTGATCCGTGCTTAAATGATAACGTTATTATGTAGAACACCATTCTTAACATGGCGACGGGAGCGTGTTGTGTACCTATTCTGTACTTTCACCAAACAATTTAATAAAAACAGATATCGGCCAATTTTCCTGTTAATAATTAACTATTACTATAATCTCAAGCCCCCCCCCCAAACACCCTGCAAAAATAAACATATAATAACAATATCCGAAAAGTTCGAAGTTGAAGCCAAAAAATAAATAAATAAAAACAAGGCGACACACGCCAAAATTCTTTCTTTTCCTTTCTGTATTAATCAACGCTCCTTAGAACATGCTGTGTACAACAAAGGTCCGATGCGTATTTCGCTATGGGGGCCTCACTCGTGTACGTCCGCCATATATATCTATATCTACACACACACACACACACACACACACAATTCAAAATTTTCCGCTTTTCATTATCTTATATTTAACTGGATTTGTAAATTCATTTTTCGTTATTCAAAACTTTCATCCGTGCCTCATAACTGACCCGACTGTTCACATTTATTCAAATGAAATTAGAGGCGTACAATTTAAAAACGACGAATGTAGTTAAGCCGGGAAAACGAAGCACGATATTGTGATGGACACTTGTATTTATATACGAAGATTGCGAACAAATTATCTTCTCTCAAATTATAAATTCGCAGAATCCCAGATCACTAAATTTAAGCAGCGTTGAGTCTGGTCATAACTAAAATGGTTGCCCATTTGAGAATTCCAGGTCCTGAATGTGCTCTCTGTTTATCTCGGCATTGTTTTAAGTCGTCCTGGACCTCACCTTGTCATTGGGCTCAAGGTGTTTCGATTTGCCTCACAGATACACGCGCAACTACCCTTACTACCTAGCTCTACTTACGTATTGAGCACAGTTGAAGTAAATACTTAAAGTTTACGCATGAATTTATACTTTCGTATATTAAATTTATGTGATTAGATTTAGTAATCATATATATATATGTGTGTGTGTATATATATATATATATATATATATATATATATATATACCAATTCAAAATATTGCCCTTTTCATTATCTTATATTTAACTGGCTTTGTGAATTCATTTTTCATTCTTCAAACATTTTCATCCGTGCGTCATAACTGACCCGATGGTTCACATTTATTCAAGTAAAATTTAGGCGTACAAATTATCTTCTCGCAATTAAAAAAATTGCAGAATCCCATTCCCAAGCAATCATCAACCTTATTTTATTATACTCAGAACTCGCTAAATTATTTAAGGTTTAAATCAGAAAAGAAAACATCGTAGAATTATATATATATATATATATATATATATATATATATATATTTATAGATATATATATATTTATATATATATATATTTATAGATACATATATTTATATATATATATTTATATATATATATATATATATTTATATATATATATATATATATATATATATATATATTTCTTTTTACTTTTATTCCTTACGCGACCTTAACACCCCATAATGATTTTCTTTTTACCGACCTTGAGCTCCGAAGGTGTGAACGATCGTAAAGTGGTTATTAAGATTTCGCAGTTCATTTTCAGAGTTGCTTTTGGATTTATAGCCTCTCACGTGCTAATGGCATTCATTGCATCGGATTCCTCGCCTTTTCCTTTTCAGGGGTTTTAGTTCTATTGTTTTCTTCGAATGGAGATTGGATAATCGTATCATTTAATTCCTCTCCAGGGGATGTTAGACACAAGGCCAGGTACGGTTTTGAGTAGCCAGCGCATAATTGCAATCTGGCTTACAAAAAACTCCATTGCAGCCGTGCCAGTATTCCCTTCTAAAGGGCCTAGCAGACGATTAGCAATGAACTAACCCTTTCTGTAGTACATAAAACTTTGGTATTTCGTTATCTATTTCTCTCTCAGCTCTGTTTAAACCAGTATCATTTGTAAGCCAGGTTCGGCTTCTCATGTGAAGGGTTTTTTTTTTTTTTACAAAAGAGTCACTACTTATCAAGGCCCGGAGGCCACTCGAGGATAAGGGTTAATGATTGTACCATAGTGAATGGGAAAATGCTGTAACCGTTAGTAGTGGAAATTTAGTAAATTGGATTGCTTAAGAGGATGGCTCATCAAGAATTTGTTTACGTTGGACTTGAAAATAACCATATTGTAGTCAGTTGGAAAGCAGGAAAACTGAACAGAGTTCTACATGCGTGCAGTTCTAAGAAAGAAGCTTTGTTCATGGAATCTACGTTTAGGTTTAGACACAGATAAAGAGTGGGGGAAATTATTGATAGTGGTTTCAGATAGACGAGTGTTTTTCGTGAAAGTCAAGCCAGAGGGGACCATAGATTAGAGTTTAGACGAGCACTTGCCATGAAATAAGGTCCCATTAGCATATTTTTTATCTGTACTCTTGTAAATAACATCTTCGTTGGCCTTTTTTAAAATGGCATTTCATTTATGCTAACCTGTCTGGTCTTTCAAGATTGTTTGAAATTGTATTTGATTCATGTTAGTCTGTCAAGCTCGTTTTAAAAATCATTTTTTTGGCCTACCAATCTCGTTTTTAATGCCATTTTCGTTGGTCTGTCAAATTTGTTTTGAACAGCATTTTTATTTGTCTGTCAGTTTTAAATTCTATACTTCTTGCTCTGTGAAGTTTGTTTACAAAGCATTTTTCTAAGCATGGTATTTCTCGTATGTCAACCTGGTTTAAAATTATATTTTCGTTGGCAGGGTAAGATTTTTAATGGCACATTTGTTGGTTTATCAAGCTTGCTAAAAATGGCATTTTAAAACCGTCAAACTTATTGTAAACAGCATTTGTTGTTAGTCAAAATTATTTTAAATTACATTCAATTAGTGTTGGGCTATCAAGAATGTTTTAAATGGCATTCTCATCAGTCTGTCAAGCTGGTTATGAATTATATTTTCCTTTATCTATCAACATTGTTTCGATAGAATAGGCGTCCAAGCTTTTTAATGGTATTTAATGTATGTTAGCTTGCCAAGCTTGTTTAAATATACATTTTTATTGGTTTGTCAAGTTTGTTTTATATTGTACTAGCGAGGGGTACCCGGCGTTGCCAGGGTGTTTGTAGGTGTGTGTGGAAACTCAGGGGGTGGGGTGGGGTTAAAAAAAAGTAAGTATGAGGATCGAACCCGAACCGTTGAGGCAAATTGCAAATTAAAGTGTGAAAAAAAAAAATACGCGCGACGTTAACCATTGCCTACCGCGACATGCTAACGGAAATCCGTTTGAATTTATTTTATTATTGTATTTAGCAGGTGCCTGTTTTAATGAGTTAATGAGGTCAAGTTTGACTGCGGGATAGTATTCATTTACTGCTGAACGCTCCCCCCCCACAAGATGTTATAGGAAAAAGACTAACCCACATGCGGCGAGCGACAAATATTGAATATTTATCTTCCCGAAATCGAGCAAATTAAATAGACAGGCGACATTCGTTGTTAACTGTGAGATATTACGATTTATATGTGATATAAAAAGTTTTAAAAAGTTGTGAAGCGAGCGACTGCTTCTCTGAAAAAAGCCTTTTGTTGACATAGAGAAAAAGCGAACAAACATACATACATACATACATGATGATGATTGCAACGTCTTGTCAGACGAGTGCCACTCCCTCAGACACTTACAGTCCATGAGCCCAAAAATGACTTCTATCGCCACAGGACCATTTTAATAAACAAATGCCTGAGGGAGTATCTATACATAGATGATGTTACAGAGTCTTAGCTTTGTACGACAGCTAAGTCTCTCTCTCGGTTCAAAATGTTGAGATCCAGCAACAAGCAAGAGCAAGATAGCCAGCAACAAGTTAAACTGCAGACCAGCTTAATGCGGGTACTGTTCTCCCGCTTTATGGTTTTTCAAATCAGAGATTTGCTTCTCCTAGAAAAGTTGCCTTCACCACGGCTTACGGGAGCCATCTCCACACCAACATACACACACATACATACACACACGGTATAGTTGGCCGTTGACCCCGAAAAAGGGTTCATTCGCTCTTTGGAAGGTCTTGTTTTTAATCCTTCAGGGAGACTAGCAACCCTCCTCACCAACAAGTCTGGTGGGGAAACCAGTTTAGTCGCCGGTGATCCGACCATGAGGCAGGTAGTACTGAGTTACATGGCACCAGTAGCATATGACATGACCTGACATATACATACATAAATACATTTTCGCTTATATATATATATAGATTTATCTTACTATGTGAAACTTTGAACTTTTTTTGGTCTTTCAATATTTTAATGAAATTTTTATGGGTCTGTAAAACTCGTCTTAAAAATATTTAGAACTGATCTATGAATTTTTATTGGTCCGTCAATACGGTTTTACATTGCTTTAACTTTGACTTGTGAAGCTTGTCTTAAATCGATTATTTTGCATGTAAAGACTCTTTTAAATAGCATTATTATTAAGATTAATTGAAATTACATTATTGTGGAGTTGTTACGCTTCTTTTAACTGTTATTTCCATCGCTAAAGCATTCGTTGTTAAACAGTTTTAATGGCATTTTTATTTAGTCAGTCAAGTTTTTTTAACTGTAATTTTAATTTAGTTAATTAAACGCAAAATTCTTCATGAAATACATCCAATTATCTAAATGTCTATCAGTGTCTTTTCTGTTCTGATACTACACTTCACGTTTTGTAACCTCGATGAATTGGAAATACTTCTAGATTGAACAAAAATTTCTGTCTCAAGTCAGAGAGTTTCGTTGAGGGAACTAGATTGTCGCCATGTTAAAAAAAACTGACCTTGTGTCTAACTTATTCCTCCTAGACAGTCAAATAAGCAGAGAATCTACATTTGTATATAATGCTTAAGTTTGAAATATACTTCTTGATAATCTGTCTCGCTTAAAACAAAAAGTAACATTTTTTCAACGCCGACATTAAATAGAGACAGATCTCATTTTTTGAACGAGTCCAGGCGTCTGTCCTTATGTAAGGCTTAAGTTTAAACAGCATCTTCGTATGTTTATAATCTTTGTATTAAATAGCACACACGTGTGTCAGTTACGCTTAAATTTCAATAATACTTGAATCATTCTATCGTTCCAGAAATACTTATCTCCTGATACAATCATACAATTATATAAGATAGAAAACTCATACCCACATGGAGAGATGTTGTCGATGGTAATCTTTTTTCCTTGACAGAGTAAAAAATCAAAAAAATTTCGTCAAAATTTTGAAGAGCAAAATAAAGTAAGTTCATGAAGAAAGCATTGAGCATTATCTTCCTTTAAGTTCTATTTTACGTGTGGGGGGCATTAACATCAATATAACATAAAATATCTTACCACAGGGTGTCCAGCCTTCACGTGGGTTTGTTCGCAGGGCATGATGAAAGACAATAGTCCATGGAATGATTAGGAACAAATAAGACAATCAATCTCGGTTACATGGCAATACACATTTATCAGGGCAATTCACACATAATACATGAAATGTTACAAGTCCCAAGTATGATAACTGAGACGGACGGGAATGATACTCTTTTTCACATTTTTAAAGTCACTCTGTTTCCGTCCACTCAACTACTTCCGGTCATTGATCTCGTGAGAAGTCACGAGAATTTAAAGTCTAGAACTCGGATAAGGGGAGGCAACCTTGCCCAAAGAAGTAAAGAGTTACCCCCTTGCTTTGTACTTTTGTATCGTCCTAACAGGTACGATTTGTATATTTGAGTAACTCTACACATAATCGGACTAATGTTCTCGTCTTGAGTGTCATTTTTACAACGTTTCTGTTGATATAACCTCTCTCTCTCTCCTTCCCTCTTATTCTATCTCTCTCCCTCTTTCTTCTCTCTCTCTTTCTCTCTCTTCCAGCCTGAAGCGTGTGTTACAATAGAATACAAATGGCTAGTTACTTTTAATGCACCCAAAACCAAACTTCTATCTTTTCATTACTAATGCTTCTATCCCCATTTGATCCCAGTTGAAATGAACGGTTCTCGTCTTGAGGAAGCACCTCTCTTCGACAAACTTCTGCGGCTGACCTTCACCTCTTAAAACCTACATCCAAAGCATGAACGCTCTACCGCTCCAGAAAGTATTTCAATCGGACAAAATCCTCTATTTGTAAAAATATCCAATACGTCTTGAGATGAAATACTGTTGCCACATCTGGGATGAAGCTCCTAAGAGTACCCTTTTCTGCATTGACAGCGTACAAAACTATCTTCGACATTTTTTGGACCAAGGATTGTTTTTTGCTTTCAGACTTCCTCTTTCTTACGGGTCTGTCTCTATTCTATCGTTACTTTTATTATACGTATTCGGCTGAGCTTCAATCTATTGTCTCTCTCTCCGTAAAATGTTCGCAACGAATACTCGTTTAATTACAACAACTGTCGACAACAACTTGCCTCACTCTCTATCTGTGCCTAAATCTAAATAAAAATTTAATGAGCAAAGTTGCTTTCCTAGAACTATCTGTCTGTAGCACACAATACCGTGGGGCTGCTTTCCGACTGACTATAGCATGGTCATTTTAAAATTTAATGTGTATAAGTTCTCAAGTGCCACCGTTACTGATAATGTTGTTTCATTATCTTACTAACACTTCACCCTAAACTTAAAGCGACCCCCGGGCCTTGATAAGCGGTGCCGACCCAAGTAAAACAAAGAAATTATTTATAGCGTTTTTCTTTGTTGTTTTGTAGAGGAACATTTTGTTTGGGACTTTGTAAAACATGGTAGAGTTTTACAAAGAGAAGGAAAAATAATAGCATCAATATTTGGTGCATTTAAATCAAGAAGCAGATATCTTCAGACATCCTGATCTGGTAACACTCTTTATCATAAATACTATTTACTCATTCTAACTCCTGTTGTTTCGACGGAAGATGTAATTTACAATCAATAAGTACCACTCCCCTTTTTTATTTTTATTTATTCATTTATTTATTTACATAAAAAAAAAACTTTCATCGTTAAACGCGTATACCGAGTGGACGTATCTAAAGATTATCCACGTAGATTGAATAGACGTATTCTAATATTCGTTTATGTTTTTTTTTTATGGAATTGTCCCTTTCTTCGTCTTTATTTCAGACCAGAATGACAAAAAAAAAGAAGAACGCTCTTCAGTATTTATTCAGGGAGGTAAAAAAAAGTGTCTATCTTTTTATGCTACTGAAGAGGCCGCATTCACGTATGGCTGTTATCCGTTGTTCATCTGATAAATACAGCCTGAAATGTTGGTGTATGTCTTGATGTTTTTTTTATTATTTTCAGGGTGTAATTTACTGTGAATTAGATTAACTCTTTCTTTTGATTAGCTCTTTATTTTTTTAAATGGTCTTTATCTGATAATCTAAACGAATGCTTGTGTTTGCAGCTAAACGTTTACCTAACACATAAGTGTTTCTTGTACCTAACTTATTTATTTATTCGATTTCATTTGTTTTATTTCTTCTTTTAAGAGGAAGGGGTGGGGGGCCGATTTTGTTATACATATCTCATGTACATCATTTTATATATATATTCTTAGGAGAGTGACAGCTTGAACAGCAATAAATAAATAAATAAAAAAGATGTCGCCTTCAGAAGACTTTAGCAAGCAGTGTGAAATGTTGAACATTCAAATACCTTTAGGATAGAAGACGGTAGCTGTGTGTTGGCGAACGGGAATGGGGCTCACAAATATTATTTATTAGAGAAGGAAAGATTAAAAACGAAAATATGATAAACAATTCGATATTCATCAAAACGTTTTGCGAAAAAAACAAAACAAAACAAAAAAGACTGGCAGACAAAATGGCGGTAGCGTCTTAGAGTGACTGTTTCTTTATAGCTTCCGGTTCCGTTTTGTTGCGCATGTGCAAACGCAAACAAGTGACAGAACGAGATCCGAGATGCTGTATCACACGTTCTATGTGTGAAACGAAACTACTTTCAAAAAAAGATTATCGGTAATTGCCAAACAATGGCAGATTGATATCGGATAATATGTGGAGACAAATAGGCTAAAAGCAATAAGTTATTCTTTCAAGTAAAATGCGCCATTTTTTTCTATGACTTAAATAAAACGGCAATTTAGTCTCGCTAATGCATAGTTTACCGCAGATATAGAAAATGTCGTAAGTTATACAAAATTCAACAATTTTTTAGTTTCATTTCAATATTTAAAACTACTCGGAATATAAACATAACAGTGCAAAAAATATGATTATGCATATTATTCGGACTACCGTTCTCATCCTAAGGCTTAATTTCAAAATGTTTCGGCCGATCCAATCACGAACGGAACTTTTTTTAATCTATAGGTATAGCATGCACTCGGTAAGCCATGAACGAGTAGAAGTCCTATGCAATTCGCAATTGTATTTTGAATGTCGCCCGCACTGGGGATTGAACCTTCAAACTCAAAAGTTTAGTTTAAACTGAATTTTAGTGAGAAATTATCTACTATGCCGCAGATTCGATGTAACATTCAACTTTCTTCAGGTGTATCTTGTCGAATTCGAGAATCTTATTGTCGAATTCGAGAATCTTCTTGTTGAATTCGAGAATATTATTGTCGAATTCGAGAACTTTATTGTCGAATTCGAGAATCTTATTGTCGAATTTGAGAATCTTATTGTCGAATTCGAGAACTTTATTGTCGAATTCGAGAATCTTATTGTCGAATTCGAGAACTTTATTGTCGAATTCGAGAATATTATTGTCGAATTCGAGAACTTTATTGTCGAATTCGAGAATCTTATAGTCGAATTTTAGAATCTTATTGTCGAATTTGAGAATCTTATTGTCGAATTCGAGAATATTATTGTCGAATTCGAGAAGCTTATTGTCGAATTCGAGAAGCTTATTGTCGAATTCCGCGCAGATCTCCAAATAAGACAGAAAGTTTCCCGAGTTCAATAAGATACATTTGAAGAAGGTCGAAGGTTACATCAACCAAAACGTTATGAGAATAATATTGAAGACGAGTACAGTAGTCCGATTAATCCAAATAATTCAAAGTATTTCTTCTCCTCTAAAAAATTCTTAAACTTTTTACTTACGCGTTAGATTAAAAAAGGGGGGATATTACGTCAAAAGTTACGCGAATCCATTAAGTATTTTTGCTTTTAAACAATAAAATTAAACTTTATCGGTGATTTCTGTCAGCGGCTATTTTCGGCCTTTTTCACTTGTTAATTAACTCTTCTTAAAAACGTAATAATCTGAACAATACCGGCTAGAAAGTATTTACTGATAATACTAATATTCATTAATTTAATAATTCATTTTATATACTAAAAAAATACGGGATAAAATGGGAAGTGACGTAATTGTTACACAATCCGGTGTTCTCCGTGTTTCTTACCATATTTAAAATTTCTCTTTAAATCAAAATAAACAAAATAGCACAAAAGGGTTATCATTCGTATTATATGGATTAATCGGACTAATGTTCTCATCTTGAGTGTTATTCTCACATTTCGAAGTTTTTCGGGTGTATCTGGTCTAACTCGGAAATCTTGATGACAAACTTGGGAATCCGAATGGAATTCGACAGAAAAATTCGCGAGTTCAGTAAGATACCTATGAAGTAGGTTGGCGGTTACATCGGACCTGCGGTTTAGTGGATAAAGTATTTAGTAAAGTGTCTTGAATTTGAAGGATTAATTCTCATTGCGGTCGTCACTCAAAATAGAATTGTAGACTACTTAGTATATTTTTACCTGGCCATGGCTATATCCATAGCAATCCCTCTTCTAATGCACCGAGGCTGGATCTATGGATTGGCATTCTTTAAAATTCTCAACCACCGACCGCAATTCAGTTTCAGTTACTAGTGGATTTGCTAACTTAACAAAGTACCATGTCCTTTTCACACCGAGATGTCCACTAGACCGATGAATTGTCTGTATCTGAGACACGAATTCATGTTCAGTGGCCACAGCACACACAAGTTCTCTGGGTCCTGTCGCTTTACGGATCTCATTTAACCACCGCTGTGGTACTTGAGTAACTTATTCAGCTCTGTTATCGTGAGACTTGATGAACCCTACATCGATTGTTAGTGCATATTCCGAGGTCAAATCTTGCAGCGTGAAAGGGCGACGCCTAATTAACATTTCCGAGGCTGCTTTGGAGTTTTGTCCGGACAAGGTGTCAGTTATCCACTGATATACACAGGCAGTCCGTTCGTAGATGTATGGTTTTGGCTTTACACTGTCATGCAAGGTCAAATGTAATGACAGAACCGTTCTCACATCGTGAATTAAATGGGGTTCCGTTCGAAACTCTGTATAAATTGACGAGTTCGATAATGTACACATGAAGAAGGTTGGAGGTTACATCGGCCAAAACGTTATGTGAATAATACTGAAGGTGAGAACAGTAGTCCGAATAATCTAAAAAATAGGAATTATCAATCCTCATCTCAAAAATTCAGAAACACAAGTTTATTATGTGTTTGTGTACATTTAAAAATATTATACTAAAAACATAATCCAAATTCGTCTAGTTTTTTTTTCAGCAATAAAATCACAATTTTAAGAGTCAAATCTCAGCGGCCATTTTCAGCCTTTATCATTGGCTATTCCTCTTATTCATTAGCTCTTCTTAAAAACGTAACTATCATAACCGGTTACTAAGCGGTTGCATCTAAACGTTGTATTTATTTTATAAAAGCAAAAATACTGAATAAATTGTCGATTTTTGTATTGTACATAGACTTTTTTTTAATTAGTAGGTACGGCTAGTGTTGGAAGGATTAATTGGAATCGAACCCCGAAACGTTTTGGTGTATCGGAACTGGTATCGGAATTGTAAAATTTGTGTCTAAAACGATTTTTTTCATTGTTTTATTTTAATATATATATTGTTTATTTGATTTCCTGTAAAACTTAATTTTACATTGCTGGTACTAATAATGTCACATGAAAACAGACCATAATGCAGAAGTACACACTTTCTCTCCTTAAATTTTATTTTAAATATCTATCGGTTAGACTCCACTACGGAGTTACTGTCCCGAATATGGATAATGTACTACTTTGTCGTGATAATTCTACGTCTGGCACGTTACATTTTTTTTTTCATGTGATCCGCTTCAGGGATGAATTCCCTTTTGTGGAATGCTAAATAAAATAAAATAAATAAAATAAAATGATGATTATTGTTTTTTAGATTACCAGCAAAAATAAATTTATTGATTAACCCCCCCCTCCCTCTCCCAAGTGTGTCTTGAGGTTTGCGAAGATATATGAATATATTACATGGGTGTAACGGTCATCCAAAAAAGAAAAAAAAACTCTACAGCTAAATATTAATAGATTTTAAAAGAATTAAAATCCGTAATCATACCGAAATCGGGATTTTAGAACAGAATCAGTTCTTGTATCGGAATCGGGGAAAAATATTGAAATCATCATATCACTTGTACGTACATAATAAAGATTTGCGCAATTATCATTTTTAAATATTGGAGTGGAACTGGAGAAGCACCCGCAATCTCTTTTTAATCGAATCTGCTATTGTCAAAGCATAAAATTAAAATTGCATTAGCCACTACGTATATAAACTAAGATGTATATATTAATACCATACTACCTTTAACGTGCGTACGTACATACGTGTGTCACGGTTTCCAGATTATAAATTATTCGATCGGGGTATCTTATTTAATTAAAAAGAGGATAGAAAGCAATAACCTCCTACAAACATTAAACTAGTGTATAGATACACTAATTTAATGTTTTTAATATCTTATCAATTTCCATCCTCCTTTTAAATAAATAATCTCTATTACCATAGATGTAATGTAAAAAAATTAAAATAAAATAGAAATGATATTTTGGGTCGTACGTTAAACTAAACTATACATACTTGGCCTATTAGTTGCGGTCCAAGGGTAGTATCTGTCCTGTCTAAAGATTGTATTATGATATCGTGAGGTTTCCGTTCGCATTGGGTGTCCATGCAATGAAAATATGTCACAGAATACTACAAGTATATTGAACATAAACCGTAATAACCAGATGTATTCTTACACTACATTAACCAGATTACTTAGATAACAGTTTTAACAAAAGGGCTACAATAATATCGCAGGATCTCCATTCACGCTGAACGTCCACAGAATGAAAGTTAACCCTGTGGAATTTTCACAGGTCCTGCTAGTTGAAATTATTGAAATTGTTTTGTTTTTCATTGAACAATTATCTACAATCAATGGATTTCATAAGGAGTTCGTGGTAGCTCTGATCTTATCGTGAATAAGGGTAGACAATTGTTGTGTTTTAGAAATGCGTCACACCCTAGCGTCAAAATGTTATAAATTTCGAAGAGTGCATAAAAAACTGGCTTGTAACTAAAAGAGAATAAACAGGTTTTTAAGGAAGACAATTATATGTGTACAATTTTATGGGTTATTTTGTGAGTAAATGTGTCGTTAGAAAAATTTGAATGTTTGAAGTAAGAAAAGGCACGAGTGTTAAAAGTGACTGTGACTATACGTTTGTTTTCTGTTGAAAGAAGTCCGTTTTTTATCTTCGCGGCCAGGATTTTATTTGGTATTTTGCTTCAGTTCTCTGACTTTCATTGAGTTGTGATAGTAAAACAATAATACTAGTAGTTTCTTTTGTGTAATAGACCTTAGAAGGGCTTTTAAACCTCTTATTTTTCTGTATGTTTTGCAACAAATGATGAGGATAAGGAGTCAAAAAGTTTTAGGTGAAAAACTTACCTTTAAGAAGTTGATTATGGAGAGTTTGAAAATAAGAAAATGCCTTTCGGAATAAACAATCCTTTACAGGTTGGATAACCTTTGCACATTGATTGTCATCGGGTGGTCCCCTAATGCATTTTCACCCTTTTTTATTACCAATTCTTAATAGCTGCTCCTAAAGGATTTTATACTCGGTCCCAAAACTCAACAGAGATTAGGGTATTCCTGTAATGATCTGGTCCCATTGATTACAGTGTAATGTTGATTCTATGCAGATAATAGCCATGTAAAAGCATTTGTATCTTATCTATCTATATATCTATCTATCCATCCATCCATATAATTATCTATCTATCTAGCGATGAGTGGACGACAGAGATTTGAATCGTCATATTTTGACAGGTTGTCAAACTTTGTCAAACTCTGTGACCGGTCAGTTTACACCGGAAATGTATACGAACGGTGACCGGATCATGTGTCACGTGTCACGTGTTCCGGTTTGCACATGCATACAGTGGACTTGGGTTAGAAATACCGAGAAAGACGGATGGATTATACAGGTCTCCCCTCAGAACGGATACAAAGAAAACTCCACAAGCCGAGAGTCCATCGATCACTCCCTTCTGCTATGAGGTATACCTGGGAGTGGATAAAATACATAAATTCCTTCAAACGTCTTGGTCTATGTCTTGTGAAGCATCTTCCTAAACCCAGGTCCGGTTCCTCAAGATGGTTGAAGAATCCCCAAGAAGCAGCTAGCAGAAACAGGTATGTCGTCACGCGTATATGTATAAATGTATATATATATAAATGTTGACAGGCAAGCGCGCACACATCAGAACTAGAGGAGCAACAGGCTGTTAAGATAGACATTTGGTACGAGGAAAAACAGTCCATTATACCACAAATATAACGTACATATATAGTCATATGGCACGTTAATTAATCAAGAAAATATAAGTATAATGTAAATAATAACAACACACGTATACACAACATACGTTAATTTAGTACATATATAGACACTCCCCCCTGCAAGTTAACACTAGGAGATCCACCCTCCCAGGATTTGTTTTCTCTCTCTCTCTATCTCTCTCTCTCTATCTATCTCTCTCTCTCTCTCTCTCTCTATATATATATATATATATATATATATATATATATATATATATATATATATATATATATTATAACTCCTATAATTTGAACATCCGCTTCGTTCAAATTAGACGATGCTGTTCAAGTTTCGTGATAAAAAAATGTACTGCAGTTAACTTTAATTTTCTAAGAATTAACAAATAGTAAATGAAATTCATTGCTATATGATACTTCAAATATATATTAAGTTGAGTTTACGATATATTGCAAGTAAGAATTGTTAAATATTATTACCAGGAACAAAAACATTGAAAATAAATTAAATCTACTCTTACTTGTTAGGTATTTATTACCTAAGTTATCATCTACAGAAATCATACATTTATGCAAAATACAGTTTTTTTTTTAGTTATTCATTGAATGAGTCTCATTGCAGTTTCTATTTTCATCGACTAAGTTCTCAGGCGCTGCCATTGTATTCCGTAAGCGATCACGAAAATCTACAATTTCTTGGTTCTGTAGCTTCTTTATGATTATATCTCTTCGGAGTGACAGTACTTGCAAAACATAGTTGTCACTAAAGTAAGGACTTTTTTTTCTAGAAATGTTATAGCCGTCTCCATAGACTTTTCTACACCATCCCATGATATTGCTTCATCAGAGTGCTTTTGGTCATTTACATTAGGGGCAAGAGAATGGGGTCTGTCGCTATTTTCATCACCATTACTGCCTTCAGGATATTGATCAGTAGTTTCCTCCTCTTGTTGCACCCACATTTCAACATCATTTGCATTAAGTGATTTAAGAACAGCGTGGTTGGTCGTTTGGTTTCAAGAATCTTTTTCTAGTTCAGATGTATTCTCTGATTCTTTCAGTTCAGAAGCCTTTGGCGCTGGGCATAATTTACCCCATGCTTTTGTTAATGGTCTTGCTCGAACTTGATTCTATGCACTTGCGAGAGAAAATATGACATCTTTGATAGTAAAATAGCGCTGAAAATCGCTTATACTCACGGTACTATTTATCATATTCATCATGAAATCATTTCTGTAGAAACATTTTAAGTTCCAAATAATCTTTTGATCCATAGTTTGGCTGAGAGAAGTCACATTAGGTGTTAAGTAGCACACAAAAATATTCCCGCAAGATGACACTAGTTCTGACTCAGGAGGATGTGCTCTACAATTGTCCAATAGAAGCAAGCACTTTGAATCAGATTTATCTAATTCAAGAAAACGCCTCTGGACAACTGGCAAAAATTCTCGCAAAAAACATTTTTAACCAACTGTTGATCCATCCATCCATTTCGTGAAAGATAATAGGATACTGGCAAAGGCGAAACTCCTTTCAATGCTCGGGGACACTTTGATTTGCCGATGACAAGAAGCTTGAATTTATGAGTTCCAGAAGCATTAGCGCATACCATCCCTGTTAAGCTTTCTTTATTTAATTTGAATCCTTTTATTTTCTGCTCCTCGATCCGGCTAATGTTTTTGTAGGTAAGCACTTCCAATTTACGCCACTTTCATCAGCGTTGTAAACATCATCTGGTGTTAAACCATAATCGGCAATTATCGTCTTGAATTTGTCACAATAATTTGATGCTGCGTGTGTATCAGCAGACCGCTGTTCGCCTGACATTGTTAATTGTCTTATACAATGTCTACTCTTAAAGCTCCTAAGTCAGCCTTCGCTGAATTTCATATCTTCTGCGATATTCAACTCTTCCTTAAGAGATTTTGCTTTAGCAATTAGCATGGGCCTAGATACTGCTACACCTTCATTCCGTTTTGCTACAAACCACTCATGCAATATTCGATCGAATTCAACTTGCTTTGGTCTGCGAAGAGTCCTTCTTTTGACATGTCTTTCATTTTGAGAGAAAGGAGCAGCCTTCAATATTTCCTCCTTTTTCTTTTTTATGTAAAACAGTATACTTCTTCCAATCTTATAATCTTTCAATAGAACGGTATTTTCAACTCTAGCATCTAATTTTTTCTATAATTTGACGTTTTTCGAGTAAAGTCAGCGTCACTTGTTTTCTTTTAGAGTTGCAAGCCATTGTGATGGGTTGTTTTACACTATTTTAAATATAGCAATCTGAAAAATAAAATTTACAGTTAGTGTAAAATAATTATCAATGGCTGATCTACATTAATTACATAGTATCAATATTAACATTTCTGCACAATATCTGACTAAACCATGTAAAAAGTTTTACTGCAACTGTGCATCAAATATGCTTATACAATTTCAATGACGAGTCAGTGGAAGTTTAGAGAAAGTCCAGGTTTAGAAGAAATCCAAATGAGAGGAAATCCAAATGTGAGGAAGTTCAAATTAAAGGAGTTTTACTGTATATATATATATATATATATATATATATATATATATATATATATATATATCTTTTTTCATAAGATTTTCACATTCCGTTAACTTTTCTCATTCAGTTCTGTTTGACCCATAATTGGGGAATACTAACTTCTACTAAGGTTGTTTCTTTCTGGGGCACAATTATCAAAAGATTTTATGTTTAAAAAAAGGAGAGTGATTAATACTTAAAAATAATTGAGAGAAGAGAAAAAGAATTAAGAAAAAAATAACCATTGTGCCAACGACCCGACGATATTATGACATTTGATAGTAAGAGCAAAGGTCACAACGGGGGGGGGGCGAAATGACATAGCCTCTTTTGAGGGAGCTGAGGGCTTCTACATTTATAAGTCTTGTGCCTAACTTGATCTGCACTTGTGTAAAACAGGTGTTTTTGATGCTGAAAATGTTCTGCAATGACTCAAGCCAAGAATGACAGTTTGTTTATAATATTGAACCAAGGCAAAACGATATAAGACCTAAGAAGTTTAAAGATCAAACCAGGAGAACTCGTCAACGAGGCATTCGAAAACAAAACAATGTTTAACCTGTATGAATATATCTTCTCTCTTTTCATGTCCCTCTCTCTCGTTCTCTCTCGCTCTCTCTCTTTCTTTCTCTATTTCTCTCATTCACTCTCTTTCTCTCTCTTTCTTCGTTGAAAGAGAGAATTGAAGTATGATTGTATTGTTTTTAAACAGTTGAAGCTTGCATCCCATACGCGGAGGATATAGTAGTTTGGTGTGCACGCAAGGGGTCGACTAAATATGCTTCCTACTTGTTAACTGTTAAATAAATTATATATATATATTTATAAAAATGCATTTGTTCGCTATTTTTGTACAAGTGTTCGATTTCGACCTGCGGTTCCTCCCATTAATGCGACGACAGAAAGCTGCCTGTAACGACGCAATGAACACACAAGAAGCGACCCATGCCAGACAGTTATAGTCGAAGACATATCGACCCGTTTTTGTTGATGTTTCCAACATGTGCCTATCGTAAGATATCGTTGAATATCGTTTATTCTCCGGGGAGCTGGTTGCGTTCCCAAGACGTTACTCAACCAAGCAACCCTCCCGGGGAGGCGATAGTATCATATTTCTACTAAGGTGTATTCCCCCCCCTTTTTGTCTCATATCACTATGTAAGGTTTAATTTAGGGCGGTCCACTTAAATGTAGCCCAATCCCTCTAATCTTTTTCTAATCATCTTTTTTCATATAAAGCAGTCCACTTAAAAGTAGGCGGATCTTTCTAATCTTTCTCTGTTTTTTTTTTTTTTTCAGATTAAACGACCCACTTAAATGTAGCCCGATCTCTCTCATCTTTCTCTTAGTGACCAACTGACACCACAAAACAAAACGCAAATCTTTTTCCAACAAGATGGCGCTACATGCTACACGCTCACAGATCACTGACACGAGTTCATGACATGTTTACGGAAGAGAGAACAATAAGCAAAGGCCACCACGTTCCCCGGGGTTGTCATCATTGTGGTTTTTATCTTTGGGAGATTTTAAAACAGAAAGTGTGTGCAAATAAGCCTCACAATCTCGACCAACTAAAGGAGAACATTACCAACGCCACCAGGAGAATCACCAGAGATCTACAGGCAATATCTGCAAACAATGTTAAACGTGCCTAGAAATGAATAGATGTAAACGGGGAGCACTTCCAACATCTTTTATAACACTACAGGTTATTTAAGAAATGCTACAGATAATTTAAACAATGAAATAATGCTCCTTCTCTCTACTTCATTTTTCAGGGCTGTTTTTTTTAACTGGGCCACCTCATAGCTTCAATTTCTAAGTGCTTAGCTGTAAGAATGTCATAATCATAGAGAATGCTGTATGACATTTACAACTATTCTTTCTGGTATTTATTCCCAGGACTTGCTACTGTATTTGATATTCAACTGTTTACAGAATTCCAGTGAAGATATTTACACATTGCATTATGTCGCATCGTATTGTAGTCGTCCCCCAGCAGAACTTTACAGTTAGTATCAGATGCGTCACACTTTTTACTTCTGTATGGCAGAATCTGCACTTATTGTTATTACTAAAACCACTCATCTTTACAAAAGCATTGGTCATCACGCCTTGATCGTTGGCTGCTATTATAATAATAGTGCAGTACAATCACGTTGATACATCGGTTCTCGCCAGATCACCGAAGTTAAGCAACTTTGAGCCTGGCAAGTACCAGATGGGTGACCATTTGAAAAGGCGAAGCGCTGTATGTACCGCGAGGTAAAATACCAGGTTGAGAAACTGCGCAGTCTATCCTTTTCATAATCCGTAGTAGGACACCCATGTAGTGATGTCGTCACGACAAAAAATACTCTTGGTAGCCCTGGCGAAGTATCAAGCATTCAGCTACCGATAAGATTTGAATTACATTACAAACTCGTTTAATGAGTTCAGTCTCGGCTTCGGCCGCGCTGGATGGGATAGGATGGGATGGATAATTCCTTCCTGATCATAGTAAAGCGATCCTGTTTTAGCCTGTCTAGAGAGCCTTCTTTTTAAGCATTGTGTGTATGCTGCTTTATCAATATGTGTATGCTTGACAAAGTATGTGATTTGTGTTAGTGGGTGTTGTATGCATGCGACTTTTGTCATTTTGTTTATGCGTGTAACAGGAAGGTGGGAAGTTATATAGGGGAAACCGTTGTGAATATAACATTTAAAATGAGAACACTAGTCCGAATAATCCAAAAAGAAAAATACAAATTATAAATCTTCATCTATAAATTTCAAAATACAAAATCTCCATCTATAAATTTCAAGACATAAACGATTACAGTAATAGAAAAAAATGGGAAACCTTAGGATTAACTACTTTACCAAAGAGAACAATGGCAGCTGATTTAATGGGGCCTTTCAAAATAATTAATGGGACTTTTTACGATGGCGGCCATTTTTTAACGTTTCTTGGATCGGGAAGCTTATTGTTAAAGCAAAATTTAAAAAGAAAACTAATCTATTTATATAATATTTTGCTTTTCATTCCTTCGTACGTTACGCTTTGAAATCAAAGGGAGGTCACTCTCATATTCGTACTCAGAGTTGCCGGACTGGCGTTTATAAAGCTAATTTTCAAGAATTTGGCATTTATTTCATTTTATTTTATCTTATTTTATTTTTTTTAAGTAGGAAATGCGACTTGAGCGCTAAATGTTTTGGTTTCGATTCTAGCTTATCGCACCCAAGTTATTTAAAAAAAAAAAAAAAAACGTTTAAAATCATAACTGTGTATAAGTTATAATATAATAGTCAATAGAAGATTAGCTTTGTAATAATAAATATGGAATCTGCATGAACTGAAGCCCGGACGACAAATATCGAACAATTGCCTACAAACATTAATTCCTTCACCCTCAACTAGGCACTTTTCTACAAAGAGGGGTCGCTTTTTCGCCGATATTTTCGAAAGTCATCAACTCTTTTCTATTGATTAACCTTAATTTAAACCTTCGCCACTTCTGGTTTGGCGATGGACGCAACGGCAAAAACGTCACGTTTTTTTCACGTTCTTTTTCTCTTTCGCAGTACGGGTTCCAGCCTGCGTGCAACCTACGAGGGTTTTTTTTTTTGTTTTTTTTTTGTTTTTTTGTTTAGCACACATCTCCAATAACTCGGGCAATACCGGGTACCCAGGCTAGTTTATTAGAATTGCACAAAAGCAATCAGCAGAAGCCATTGTTTTTATCTGAAAACTCCATTTATCGACTACAAAATTCAGTCCCAATAGTGTAGAAGCGGCATAAATTTGCTTAATGGCTTCTACGCTTTTATCATTTCAAATGAAAGAATACCTTTAAAAAAGAACGAATTCTTTATTAATTTCATATTACGTTTAGTGTCCGAATTGCGAAAAGAAATTTTACGAATAATAGAAATAAAAGAATCGCTTGAGTAAAAAGACAAATAATTATACAGATTAGCATTGTGTAAATGCGACTAAATAAATAAAAAGATTTTCATTTTGTGAAATTTAGTGAAAGCAAAACAAAACGAAACAATGGAAACAGCATAGTCCTTATTATTTGTTTGTAATTCATAATTAATCATTTAATGATTTTTTTTTCGTCCGCGGTAATATCAGAAAGCAAAGGGAGGTAACACTAATCTCGTTAGACTAGTGCATCTGATTAGCTTGCATAAATGATTACAAAGGGCGGGAACGCCTTGACACGGCTTTGTTTGGAGGCGGTGTGACCCTCCGTGACCGGGAATCAAATGTCACGAGATGGAACTAATTAGATCAACAAGCCGCAATGAATAATAAAGCCGAACATGCGCCAGCAAGTGTAGAAAGTGGTGTTTTTTTTTTCTTTCATTTTCCTAACCCTAACCCTAACACTAACAACGGCACAATATGAATGCTGCATGCTTCTATAATTCATTATTCATAAATATATGCGTCCTCCAGATACAACTATTCAATTTCGTTTTTAATGGATATAAAGACATGTTATTGATCTAACAAAAATGAGTTAATCAAAATAGGTTTAGATCAAACAAAATATTTTAAGAAAATAAATCACTTAATACTAGTTCATACCCGCAATTCGGGCGCATAATCAAGTTGACACACTGGTTCTCGGTAAGTCACCGGAGTTAAGGAGGGCGTTCCCGCCCCCTTGCAATTCTTTCAGCAAGCTAATCAGATGCACTAGTCTAACGAGAATAGTCTTAAGGCTTTATCGGTACCATACGGGTGACCATTTAAAGATAATATACACTGTATGTAAAAAGACGTCGACACAATTCTTCAAGAACTGCAGAAACCTAATGTCGTCTCGTCTAACTGGGATATGAACCGCATGTGTATTTGATATTCCCTAAAAAAAACTCTCACTTTCGGAGCAAAATCGCTTCAACCCTGTTAGGATTAACAGGCGACCAACGTATTTGAGCGGTGTTGGTACTGTACCTGGGTATTTCAACTCCCATATTCACCTAGATTCTATCGATTTATAGCTATTACGAAGAAAGATATTTGCGGAATTTATTACAAAAAATATGCTAATTATACATAAATTTGTTACCCTAAAGAAAACAACACTACCTTTATTTTAAGCATTTTATTGAAAAAATCAATTCAAGTAACTCCATTGTGTAGTAGAGCTGACATCTATTGAGCCTATTCCGTGTCCAGAACTGAGAGCATGCCTTTTTCACAAGCACCGGCAGGAGTTCGGCAAATACTCAGCAGTGGTGGCGATCAGACTCGCTTAGGTGTCGTGGAAGGTCATGTTAGTGATGACCTATGACCAAACGAAGAACCCCAACAGATCTGACAGCGGACACCTGACTGCATCAGGAGATCATCACACTGTTCACAACATCCAGATAAATTTTGGTATTGACTTTCAAGCCGACTTCAAAGAAATAAGGTGGCATGGTGTGGCCCCCATTTAAAACCACACCAAAGACCATAATCGTGGCCGGAAACTTCGTTTTGATCATCCTGGGCACGTCTCTGTAATTCATAGCAATCGAGCGATGCATTTTGAGGGTGCTGGCAATAGTGCTGTTGTCATAACTTGGATCGGTAGAGAGCATGGGTTATACAGCGGCGCATCTCCGATCTGGCTCGTTGAACTTTGTACCACTTTCAGACATGTTAGAAGGATCCTATCGCTCTTGGCTAAGTAATAGATGGCCTGCAACAACAACAGTATGAAATCCGGTTTTTATCAAAGGGAAATGGAATCATGCACTTTTTTCTAGGGTGACAATTTTATTGATCCACCCCGTATTTGCATGAGAGAAATTAATCAGTATAATAAATAACAGTAGGGTAAACCAAAAATAAACATGAGAATAATTAAAATTAAACAGCATAGGGATTGGCTCCTAAATAAAAAAAAACAAGAGTCATCTAGTAATTGCAAGAATTATATGTTATATTATGGCGTACCAAAAAGGGATCTTTTGTGTATTGTGTACCATAGTACCATATGCTGATGTGTTGTATAATGGGGTACTAACATCATACTTGTGACGAATGTGCGTACATGTCACTAAATGTCTATGGTGGTTCTTCGCTATCTGAACCCCAAGTTATGTTGTTACAGTCTATTTATGTTCCAATGCTATTATCGTTTAAATGTCCACGTGTGTGTGTGTGCGTGTGTGTGTGTGTGTGTTAGTGTGTGTTAGTGTTAGTGTGTGTGTGTGTGTGTGCCATACATGTATTTTTGACATATCTTATTTCCATGCGTCGTTGACCTTTGATGATCATTGCAGTTGCTAAAACAGGGATGTAGTTAAGTGAGGAGGCCGCACTGACCCTGCATTAAGCAACTAGTAGAGGACTCACAGTGCACCTATGAAGATCTACCTTGTATGGTTGGGGATATAGTGAGCTGGCATAAGAAAGTCATGAAAATCCATGATACTAGTACAACTAGATGATGATGATAATGATTAGTGCATAAATTGTCACTATAGATCAAATACGATTTGAACTCGGCATTGTCGATTCTATACGTCATAACAGTATCAATTAGATCACTAATGTGTGTGTGTGTATGTGTGTGTATGTGTGTGTATGTGTGTGTATGTGTGTGTGCGTGTGTGTGTGTGTGTGCCATACATGTATTTTTGATATATCCTGTTTCCATGCGTCGTTGACCTTGAGCCACCTGGAATACTTCCAAGAACGCTGATAAAATTTTATATAGTTTTTATCCACTTTCCAGGTGTCAGTCGCAGAAGAATGGAAAGTGAATATCTTTGCTTGAACTGTTAATTCAAGGTCTCCATTCTAAGAAACATCAGCTCCCTTCTCGGTGAAAGGGGAGGGCGACCTGTTTAACCATCTGCCCTGCTCAACGTCCAAATTCCAACTCTAATTATTCTTCTAAGCTTACTAGAGCCACGTAGCATACATGTAGTTCCGTCAGCTGACCAGATACTTCTGATAAGATTGTCTCTGATATGATTTTATTATATTTTAACAAGATTTATCAACATTCTTCATATTCATCTCTTGTTTATCTCTCCAGATAGATAAGTAGGTAGATAGATAGATAGATGTTGATCTAGATATATCAATAATACACATAGATAAATAAATAGATCGTCAGTCAGATAAATAACAAATACTTTCTTGTTTTCGAACTACTATATAAACTCCACTTCCTTAATTCATCCATAACATAGTCTAATCTAGTTCCCGCATAATCTACACCTATATTTGATTGCACCACTTATTCTAGTTACTGTATTTTACATAAGCTTGTAAATATATCAGGTTGTTACGAAAATAATGGCTGCTTTCCGAAACAAACATTTATTCTTGAAAAAAAATCTACAAGATTATTTATTCCTCGTTGATAAAAAGTTATTAGCTGAGGCAACAAAATTTTTACTAGCTGATTCAACCTCTTCTTTGGACTGACACGTTTTACCATTTAAAAATGAGCTTAAATGCTTCAAAAAATGATAAACAGGAGGCGAAAGGTCTGGAGAATACGGAGGGTGTGGTAAAGCTTCGTATCCGTCTTTGAGTTTCTGCAAAGTCAATCTTGCAACATCTGGCCGCGCGTTATCATGGAGCAGAATTGGACCACGTCGATTCACGAATGCAGGCCTCTATTTTGCAAGGAACCATGGATTTCGGCAAGTTGATTACAGTAGATCTCTTCTGTAATACTCTGATTGGTTCGCACAAAGCTGTAGTGGATAACACCGCTTGCAGACCACCAAACTGTCATCATAATCTTTTGCTGATGCAACTTTTGTTTTTGTGAGTGTTTGGGAAACTCATCACGATTAAGCCATTGACCAGATCGTTTACGATTATCACAAAAGATTAACTTTTCGTCACAAGTGACAATTCGGTCAAGAAAGGAAGCATTGCTGTTACGCAGACAAAGCATTGAGCAGACTTAAAATCTAAGTTTTTGATTCTTATTGAGCCCATTTATCGAGTTTTTTCACCTTTCTAATTCTCTGTAAATGGCGTGAAACTATCGCAGTACTTACGCCAAGTGTCTGACACATTTCTCTGAGACTTTGACGAGGATTTTGCTCAACAACTGCTTGCAATTGTTCGTTGTAAATACTGCATGCTCGCCCTTTACTTCCTTCATCTTCAAGGCTCTCATCTCCACTACGGAACTTTTGAAACAAGCTTCTTTGTGGACTCCTCTCTCCATGCTCTGTTGATATTAGCAGAAGTTTCGGAGGCGAAGGTCACGTTTTGGATTATTTATCATTGAGTTCCCTGTATGCTTCCAAAAAAAAATGTGCCTGGATATACATCAATTTTTAAATATTAATTAGTATATAACCCCAACATGAACTACAAATTTTGTGTTTAAACCACTTTTAAAAACACATCATTTTAGGCGGCCATTATTTTTGTAACAACCTAATATTAAACTTCTAACTACACCATCTAGGTAACATTTTTATACCATTCTTTTCTAATCTATGGCTCACACTTCCGTTTTTTTTATATTCCTAGCCTGTTTTTTTTTCTTTATTGTATTTTGCCTTATTTTTATTGACCCTGTTGTTATTTTTGTATACTTATTTCTTTATGTGTTCCAGTTTTTTTACAATTATATACTCTAATACACTTTTATATTTTATTATCTTATATCTTATAAATTAAATAACTTATATTATACTAGCAGGGCCACCAGGAGTTGCTCGGGACCGTATAAAGCAATCAGAAAAATGAAGTTGATTTTGAACATACCTGTTATTCTTAGAATAGAGGACGAGAGCGTGTTACCTACGTGTATTATATAAAGTGTACTGTTCGAAATTCCGTATAGAGTCCAGATTCCTGAGTTAAAGAAGATACGTTTCGACAGCCATGACATGGTAAAGGTTGTACGTAATTTGCAATTATATGCTTCGACTCGCCCTTCTGAAGAAGAGAGCGTACTAACTTCCTTTCGAAATTCCGTATAGATTCCCTGACTTCAACGGAAAAGATTCCCGAGTTCAACAAAGTACACTTAAATAAGGTCATGAGTTACATCAGACGAAGCGTTGTAAAAATAACACTCAAGATGAGAACAGTAATCCGAAGAATCCAAATAATGCAGGTAGACCATCTTCATCTACAAAATTCAGAACCGCGTTTTTTTTTTCTGAAATAGTTCAGTCGATATTTTGGATGGTATAACTCCGAGCCATATAATTTTCTCATCACCGACCTGTCGTCTACAGTATGCATCTATGTCCCATCCACAAAATATGCAGCACTGTATAATGATTTTTATCGTCTTTTTTACACAGGAATCACCACTTATCAAGCCCCGGAGGTCACTCGAGGATAAGGGTTAACGGATGTACATTAGTCAATGTGATTATAGCATTTTTAATCTAGATAGTGGAATTTTTGTAGGGGGACGGTTTATCAAGAACTTTTTTTACCTTGGACTTGACGACAATTAGATTATAGTAAGCTGGGAAGCAGGCCAACGAAGAGAGTTCCACAGGCGTGTAGTTCTAAGAAAGAATCTCCGCTCATGGAATCTACGTTTAGGTTTAAGCACAGATAAAGAGTGTGGGAAACTATTGGTAGTGGTTCTGGCTAGACGAGCGTTTTTCGTGAAAGTTTGGCGAGGGGGATCATAGATTGAAGCTCAGACGAGCACCTGACATGGAAAAGCGATAAACCAGAGACAGGCTCGCAACGTCTCTTCTGTGGGAAATAGGTTGCAGGGAAGAGAAAGGGACATGTCCTACTAAGCTACGAAGTCTATTGGTAGTACTTGGCTTTTATAAAGGTAGAGAATTACCATCATGAGCTAGATATTTACTAGAGCGGTAGAAGGATGCTATCATTTTCTCAGCGACCTTGCCAATGAATGTTATATACGTGTTCCATTTCAGATCGTAAGTAATGGTCAAGCCCAGAAGCTTATCAAAACATGAAGCCTCCCCAAGACGAGAGTCATGCATTTCAATTCATTTCATCAGAGCGTTGATGATGTAAGTATAGACGCCTGGTTTTAGATGCGTTAAAAGTAATCAGCCACCTCTTTCCCCATTGTACCACGCGCTCAAGATCAGAGGAGATAGAATCAGAGAGAACTTGGTCGTTTATGGTTTATTGAGCATAATAGAAAAGCACTAACTGCATTTGAAAATAAAGATCGCACTATACTTTTAAACATACAAAACTATCATTCATTTTGACTTGGTTCAAAAACTAAAAATTCAAGACAGACAACTCATCACAAACTTTAATCAACCGAAACATTTATCAAGGTATATTTTATTATTATTTTGTTTTCCAGATTTGATCCATTTTAATATTTCACAGTTCATTCATATATGACATATTCTCAATTATATATGACATAATCGCGTTAACAAACCGATTTTTATTGGATCACCGAAGTTAAGCAACGTTGAGCCTGATCGGTACTAAAATGGGTGACCATTTGCGAACTCGGTATGTTCTATGTGCTCCCTGCTTATCTTGGCATTGTTTCCGATCGCCATGGACTCCTCTTTGTCACTGGAGTCAAGCACTCCGATTCAGGAGAGATGTAGTATGGAATTGTGCAATCTTTGCCTCATAATTACCCACGCGTCTGCATTTACATGAGTTATCCATTGTCTTTCGAGACGTAACGGAGGCTTCCACTTCTACGGTTCATTTTCATTAAACGTTACCGCAAATTAACTCCAGAATGTTCAACGATCTACGCGACCTTTTCGAATTATATTATATAACACAGACTCATATCAAAGTACTCAATCCAATAGCCAAGGTGACATATGGATCAGAAACCGCCGTTCATGCATGCTTTGTATGTAGTTAACATCAATCATTTTATTACATGCTTTGTGCAGCCTGAAAATGCAGTAAATCAAACGGACACGTAGATGACACATGGACAAACTAGTTTAATGCGAGTTTTCGTTTTAGTATTGTTTGTTATTTTATTTAAAAAAAAAAAACAGGCAATTAAATACAAAAAAAAATGTGAGTGTGCAGCGGAAACAGGTGCTACAACGGTATTTGCTGTTATTTGTATTCGTTGAATCTGATTTATGAACAAAGACGTAGAAAATTGTGTCAAAATATTAAAAGAAATAAAAATAAAATATTGATCTTCAATTTTTATTCTACATTATTTACCGTGTTGCACATTTTTGATTATCTTTGTTTTAATACAATTCGGTGCGCATCTCGTATCCTTTTCTCTTTCTCTCTTTCTCTCTCTCTCCTTTTTCTCTCTCGGTTTCTATCTGCATATTCTTAGGATAGAGGACGAGAGCGTGTGACCCACGTGTATTATATAATAGATAATGGAATTTTTGTAGGGGGACGGTTTATCAAGAATATATATATACTAATATTTATATATTTATGAATATATATAACATTTATATATCTATATATATCATAGATATACATACATATTTATATATATATATTTAATTATATATATATATATATATATATATATATATATATATATATTAATATACATATTTACCCATATTTACATATATGTATTTACATATACATTTATATATATATATTCATATATATGTATTTATATATATATTTATATATATATATATTTATATATATTTGCATATATATTTATATATACATATATATTTATATATATGTGTATATATATATATTTATATGTATATATATATTTATATACATATGTATATATGTATATTTATAAGTATATATATATTGATATGTATATATATATTAATATATATTTATATATATATTTATATTTATTAGTATATATATAATTATATATATATTTATATATATATATTTATATATTTAAATATACATTTATATATATATTTAAATATACATTTATATATATATTTAAATATATATTTATATATATATATTTATATATATATTTATATATATATTTATATATATATTAATATATATATATTAATATATTTACATATATTGAGCACTTTCAGTTGAATTAAGTCGGTCAATTTAGCTCTTCTGCATAAATCATCGTATAACGATTAGATCACTGTGTGACTAACGTAAAGAACATTTAGAATTATTAAAAAGTGTTTAAATTCAACGTTATTTCACGCGGTTAAGGGTAGCCGAATGGATACGGTCTTTGCTAATCGAGCCAGAGATTGCTCGTGTTGCCGAATTCGAATCTGTCGGCTGTTTTTAATCGTGACACCCTGCACTTAAGATTCCTGAAAGGATGAAATACTAGTGTCTGAAGGTATTTAATTATTATAGTAAAAACAAATAAGTATATATGTGTATATATGTATATATATATATATATATATATATATATATATATATATATATATATATATACCCGGGTTTTTTTATATTCAAAAGTAATGGACTAATGAATTCAACGAGGTTGTTAGATAGTGCTCAATAAAAAGAGCTGATAATACTTGTTTATTGTTATATAAACATGCTCACATCCCGCTGCTACAAATAGCCACTTGTTTCAATCAAACAACAGATATCATCAGGCAGCGACTTGACTATTCAAAAGTTCCATGAATATTATGATTATTCATTGAACTTTTGAATAGTCAAGTCGCTGCCTGATGATATCTGTTGTTTGATTGAAACAAGTGGCTATTTGTAGCAGCGGGATGTGAGCATGTTTATATAACAATAAACAAATATATATATATATATATACATATATATATATATTTATACATATATATTATATATATACAGGGTTACCCCTCCCCCCAAAAAACGGGCCCGTGTACACTTTATGTGATATCTCTATTATTTATTCACCGATGGCCCTTATTTTACAGGACATGGCAATATCAACGACCGTGAGTACACCAAGACCCCAGTGGGAGCTGGGACAAAGAATACACTGTGTTAAATTTTACTACAAGACAGGCTCGTTTAAGAAAACCCAGGACAGTTTCATGCGTCAGTTCGAATGTGAAAAGGCTCCATCCAAAAGCAGAATTCAGAACTGGGTGGACCACTTCGAGATGTATGGGACCGTGGAGAACCTCAATGCTGCCAGAGAGAACCTTCCAAGCCACTCGGGACGTCCCAAGAAGCGAACAGCCGAGCTGGTCGAAAGAGTGAGAGAGTCTCTCCAGCAGAGTCCGAAACTCTCTGTGCTTACGCGAAGTCAGTCCCTCGGTATGTGCCGTGAGACTTGCAGGAGAGTGCTGGTGAATGATATCAGGACTTTACCATAGAGAATACAGACGCTGCAGACCCTTACAGCCTCAGACAAGAAGCAGAGGAGGGCTATACCAGTCAAGATGCTCGAGAAGATCGAGGAGACACCAAGTTTCCTTAACCTCCTTTGGACCTCAGATGAAGCCCACTCTTATCTTGAGGGAAAGGCGAACTCAAAAACAAATGTCTTTTGGGGGTCCTCCAGACCCAATGAAGTAGCCACCAAGCCCCTGCACTCTCCTAAGTGCACGGTGTGGGCTGCAATCTCGGCCAGAAGAATTATCGGACCAATCTTCATCGGAGAGTGAGCTTCAGACCATCTACACGTCGCTCATGAGCAAGTTCTGGTTCCAGCAGGACGGAGAAAGTTCTCACACCTCAAACCTGTCTCGAGATTGACTGAAAGAGAACTTCAGAGGCCGAGTGATCAGTCTCAAGACTGATTTTGAGTGGGCACCCCACAGCCCGGACCTAATATATATATATATTAGCATTTCAGCCCAGCGTTGTCCGGGTGTTTGGATGTGTATGTTGAGCAAAAAAAAAAGTGATAGTAGGAAGGCAGGCTCTAACCCGTATCGCAAAGGAGGAAAAGAACGGAGTAAAACCTAACGTTTATGCTGTTACAACCACCGCCAAACCGGAAGCGACATTTTTTGAAATTAAGGCTAGACAATCTAAAAGAGAAGAAAAATTTTAAAAATATCGGCAAAAAAGGTGACACCCCCCTGTATAAAAGTGTCTAGTTGAAGGGGAAGATATTAATATTTTTAGCCAATTTTTCGATATTTGTCGTATGAAAGGTCGAACTTTAAAACGATACTAATCTTGGTAAAATCCGTCGCCTCTATTGAAAGTTTAAGGCAGACATGTAAACATACATACATACATACATACATACATACATACATTTATATAGGTAACTAAAAATTTTCGATCCAAACTGATAAAAAAGCTTGCCCTATCCTTGAATACCCTTTATGTAAAATTTAAATATATAGACCAGAGATTGTCTGAGTAATTTGGAAGAGACCACAGAGGTCAATTTTTTTAAAACTTTGACCCCTATTATGACCCCTTAAAATTTATTGTTTTGGGCTCAAATCAAGTTATTAAGTTAGATCCATGTTCAAGGAACCTATATCTAAATTTTCAAGTGCGTAGACCCAAAATTGTCGGAGAAGTTTGGTAGAGTTATCAAAGGTCAAATCGTTGAACTTTGACCTCTTAATCGCCAAATTTCTGGCCGAATCCTGATCACATCGATTTTCCCAAATCTCAGAAACCTGTATATTAAATTTCGAGTCTGTAGACTAAAAATTGGCAGAGTTATTGCGTAGGGAAATGTACACAGACACAGACACACAGACACTTTCACATTAAAAAAAGGAGGAAAAGGTCTGCCTTAAACCACTAACCTAGTTCTAAGACAGATCCTTTGTTCGATAAAATGCATGCCCATTGGCTGATAGGAAGGAGCGCGGTGGATACTAGGAAGCTGATTGGCTAACTAAAATCCTCAGCAGAAGAGGACCATATAAAAACGAGAAACAACCACAGAATTCGCGCATAAGCCTGACGAATCCTAGAGTGGATGAAACGCCGAATATTCAGTGTAGCTTAATCGCCATATATATTTTATAAATTACTTACTATATATATATATATATATATATATATATATATATATATATATATATATATATATATATATATAATCCGAAGTTATTTTTCCAGATGTAAATAACCAATGGAGGTTAACGAAGTGTATACAAGAGTGCTTAATACCGAAATAGGGCAAAGTATACTGAACCTCCTGATATTCATCTCCTATGATGATGTGGCCATGATATTTTCATTGCAAACTTTGCTTTAGTGTAAGCCGTATCGCCTGGAGAGTTATCTACTTACTATTAACTAGCTGACCGAAATATGCTCATGAAGATGTGGCAACATATTCCTGCTTATACATATAAGTGTGTGTGTGTGTGTGTGTGTGTGTGTGTGTGTGTGTGTGTGTGGCTGTCTGTACTAGCAGATCGTCAGGCATTGCCCAGTCGTAAAATACACTTTAATATGATATTTTGCTTAATGAGGATTCCGTATTTATTATTAAATAATTTTAAATCGTTACTATATTTGGTCGTATATAAATATGACCAAATATATAGTAACGATTTAAAAAAATTAAAATGATGTATTACTTTTTCGTTTATTGCAGCATAATTATACTTTTACTTCAACATAGTCACATATATACATAGGCGTACATTATTTATAGATTCTCGAGTTCAGAAAAAGAATTCTTTTCAGCAAGGTGCACCTCAAGAGGGTCGAAGGTTACATTGACAGAAACGCTACAAAAAAATATCCCTAATGAGAAGTGTAGCACTTACGCAAAGTTCTGCAGTTGTCATAATCCGTTTAGCTTTGCTCGTATACAAACCTTATCTTTTATTGATATATGCAGGTAGACCTGTGTTCGATCCGGAGAACAGTTTGGACACGCGTGTGTCAAACAGATGCATGTTCTCGTGCGGAACGTCTGGGAGACTGAAAGATGCAACAGCTGCGACATTTTCAGTTCCTGTCGCGATCATAGACCAGCAAATATGCTCCTTGTTTTATGCTTAAACGTTGATTAAGTGTGTCTAAACGTAGAAAGCCGCCAACGAATTGTTTTTCCATCCGTTAAAACAGGTGGAGATTCAAAGTGCATTTAAAAAGAATGCTACGTCGTTTCGGTTGGCTTAACACTCACGAATAAAACTTCAATTAGAAATTCAGTCTCCTGTGCGTCATGAGTAAGTTACTGGAATCTGCATTAATTAGAAACGTAGTCAACTACTTCAGCAAAAATAACCTCCTCAGTAACATCAAATATAGTTTTCAGCTCTGCTAGATCTACAGCAGATTTACTAACAGTAATATCTCATAATATTTGCGAATCTCTTCACGGGGTCTACCTTTCTAGTCAATTGCTTTTGACATATCAAAGGCCTTTGATATGGTATGGCATAAAAGTTTACTCTACAAAATCTCAAGCTACTGTATAATGGATATGTCTTTTCAATTATTAAATCGTTTCTCTTTGATATGTTCATAAGAGTAGTAGTTGATGGGCAGAAATCAGAAGCTCACAGTATTAATGCTTATGTCCCTCAGGGGTCCAGCTGGGCCCAACTATCTTCCGGATCGACTTAAATGTTCTCCCAAATCACATCCTACGATCAATCGTGGACACTTATTCTGACGAAACTATCATCTATGACAACACTTTAAAGGCCGTAAACGACCAATTCTAATTCTCTTTCATGATCTTGATCACGTGGTGCAACTTGGAAAGAGGTGACTGGTTAATTTTAATGAATCAAAAACCAAGCTTCTATCTTTCCATCATCAACCGTTTGATCTCCGTCTAGCATCAATTAGAATGAGTGGCTCTCCTCTTGGAGAGGCTCCATGGGTTGACAAGCTTCTAGGTCTAAATTTTACTCCTGATTTGAGATGGCACACATACATAAAATCCGTTGCCAAGACTGCTGGAAGAAAAAAACGACACTACATAATAGCTATTGGTTCATGTTCTAATCGTGGGATCGTTCTACTGCTTCAGTACATATCTCACTGCTGATGCAATGTTCTACTTTTATAAGAGTCAAGTACGTCCTAGAATGGAATACTGTTGCCACATCTGGCAGGAGCTGCTAGAACCAGCTTATCCTGTCTTAACAGAGTTCAAAATAGACTTCGCCGTCTTGCGAGGGATGCCCTTTGCTCTTCTCTGAAACCTCTTTCACACAAAAGAGACGTTGCGAGCCTGTCCCCGATTTATCGTTATTTTCATGTCAAGTGCTCGTCTGAGCTCTAATCTATAGTCCCCCTGGCCTGACTTTCACGAAAACACTCGTCTAGTTGAAACCACTGTCAATAATATCCGTGACTAAACCTAAACGTAGATTTTATGAACGAAGCTTCTTTCTTAGAAATGCACGCCTGTGGAACTCCATTTACCTGCTTTCCAAACTAACTACAATATGGTCTCCTTCAAGTCCAATGTAAACAAGTTCTTGATAAGCCATCCCATTAAGTAATCCAATTTACCAAATGTCTACTACTAACAATCATTTTGATATTTTACCATGGACTGCTGTAAACTCATTAATCCTTATACTCGAGTGGCTTCCGGGCCTTGATAAGTAGTGAATCCTTTGTAAAAAAAAATAATGGTACTTTCCTTTCAGGCTATGTTATATTACGTGAAAGACATACACACATAGAGATCTATACTCCTATAAATTTGATATTTTTAATGTATTGATATTCATACTAAAAAATCCTTCTTTTTATTTATTTAAAAAGAAAATATAACTTTGTTATATATGGGACTTGGAACTGCATTCATCTGCAAAAGATCTAGCTAATTTGCATATTCTTTTAAGTATTCATTTTAATTAATTCCCTATTAGTTATTTTTTTTTTCGGTTTTCTGATTAGATGATCATATTTAGTTAACTATTACGTGTAAGTATATTCATTCAGATATTCTACATGATTTATACCTGCATAATATTTGCATGGAAAGGTTAAAGTAAAAAAACTCTGTTAATATTTGTATATGTATACATATATTTGTTTTAAAAACGTTGCCTACCAAACTTCTGTCAGTGTTTGGGCTACAGACATGAAACTTCATATATAGAGTATTCGAACCCATGCAAAACTTTATAATCGGGGTTGAAAGTGTGAAAATTTAAAAAAATGAAATTTGCCAGGTGAACGTCGAACGACGGCATTACAAATATGCATGCGTAACGTAATAGATATTGGTTCATGTTTTAATACCTTGCAACAAACATGCCTTCATAGCTTAGGCACAAATGGCAAAGGAAAAAGTAAATTGTAAGCTAAATGTTTTGGTTTCGATTCTCAGTGGTGGCGCATGAGTAATGTATTTTATTATTATTTTTTAAAACTTTTTAAATCATAACTATATATTGGGTCCAATGTAATATGATAGTAAATACAAAATCTGCTTTAATCAAAATATCATATTTAGGCGTATTTTTCGACCGGGCTAGTATATATATATATATATATATATATATATATATATATATATATATATATGTATATATATATATATATATATATATATATATATATATATATATATAGTGTTATAATGGAATAATTCCAGAGGAAATCCGGGCATGAGAGTTCAATGTGGTAAACAGAGCAATAATATAAAAATATAACACGGAAATTACATAATTGTCGATGCAATAATTTATTTGCATCGACAATTATGTAATTTCCGTGTTATGTTTTTATATTATATATATATATATATATATATATATATATATATATATATATATATATATATTTGTATTAACATTTATTTCTCTTACCTAAAAAGTACCCTTGTTCCACACTTACGCAAAAATGAGCTTAGGAAGTGATAATTAGTGCCGGTCGAAGGATTCGAACACAGATACAAAGTCACCTTTGACTCCGCAGCTTCTGATTCAGCCCCTAGATCAACATTAATAAACATATGAAAGAAGATAATTCAAACGCTATTTAATGACAAACCAACATGATATATACAGTAAGCTTGTTTGACAATAAAAGATGGAGCATCTCTTGACCCCAAGTAATATATCTAACAGAACACATATCAATGCCTATGAAAATATCAGAAAGAATACGTAGGATAAATAGCTTGCGATATTATTAGCAGCAGTAGCCGGAAAAGCACATATGCAAATTAGAAAGTGCGCGTTGGCTTGCGTCAGGAGAAAAAAAAATACTCCACTTAGTCGAGTGAGAGAAACAAAGTGTAAAGTCGTAGGAAAATATGTCAGGCTAATGACAGACTGAGGTTCGAGAAAGAAAAACGCGACCGGATGATATGGACATGTGGCACTGCAATGGCGGTGTTTTGTTAATTATATTGCAGATGAAATGAAAAAAAAACAGGAAGTAGGCATTGTTTCGAAAATAATGGCAACAAATTTTTGCGAAAACAGAAAGAAAATTCGAGTCGGGTTTATTTATTTTTGTTTGCCTGTCTATTTGCCACGGAAAGCATGTTACTCTACATAATAATGAATTTCTGCTATATATATATATATATATATATATATATATATATATATATATATATATATATATATATATATATGAAAAAATATATATATGGTATATATATGAAAATATATATGGTATATATATACCATATATAAATATATATATATATACCATATATATATGTATATATATATATATATGTATATATATACCATGTGTATATATACATATATATATATATGTACCATATATATATATATGAATAAAAAAGAATACGAAACGTATAAAAGCTTATAACTTTTCTTTATTCGTTTTTTATTCATATATATACTTTCTAAGTAATACACATGGATACAACATGCAATATATATATATATATATATATATATATATATATATATATATATATATATATATATAGTGGTGGCGGGTGTCTATTTAAATCGACATTCCGACGAGTTATTTACGGGCGTCGATTCCATGGTCGAGTGAGGGAACTGCCGACTGTCAACACGGCGGTTTTAGGTTCAATCCTTGGCTTGGGAGAGATGCTAGTCTAGCGCCACTGATGAGTTGTGATACAACGGAACAGGACTGTATGTCAATGACTACAAATATATATATATATATATACTCTACATTATAATGAATGTCTGTTATATATATATGTGTGTGTGTGTGTGTATGTGCGTACATATATGTGCCAATATATATTATTTTATTAATTTATTTATCATTCAAATATATAAGTAAGTAGCACAAAGTTCTTCTAGATAACTCAATAGATCAATACTGGTTCTATAAATATTTTTTTACAGTACATACAGGAATAGATACACGTTTCCTTTTTTTGAATTTAATTTCAATGTTTCACACACACACACATTCACACACATACACACACACACACACACACACACATATATATATATATATATATATATATATATATATATATATATATATATATATAAAATGAAATCAAAAGAGATGCAGTGTTTACCTGATATAAGCAACGGTAAACTTCAATCTAATATAAATACCAGTATTTATATATAAATAGTCTAATCACAACCAAATAAAAAGGCTCAATACACACACAATAGAGAATGGAGATTATTATATGAGGCAAGAAATTAAAACTGTAGGTTGAAATTTATAATAAAATTTATTGTTCGTTTGAATGCTCTGAAAAGAACAAATTATAAAGTCAAAAACACCAACAACTATAATAAAATTAAAAATAGAAGAAAAAGAACTATAATTTGGTATATGGCCCCATACAATCAAATGTTAAAAACAAAACTTGGCAAGAAATTTCTAGATCTTATTGAAAAACACTTTCCCGCAACCCAGCCCTTACACAAAATCTTCAATAAAAATACCTTGAAGTTATCTTACAGTTGTTGCGAAAATTTAGAGATGATAATTAAAGCACATGATAACAAAATACTAAATGAAAACAATGTAAACAACAACAACATAAACAATAAAAAAGTAGACACCATGACAGAAATAAAACCAACACTAAGCAGAAATAATAATAATAATAATAATAATAATAATAATAATAATAATAATAGCAATAATAATAATAATAATAATAATAATAATAATAATAATAGCAATAATAATAACAAACCAACCCCGGACAAGAACAACCATACCATAAATAAAAATACTAATAACGAACAAGATAAATGCAATTGTAGACACCGCACACTTTGCCCAGTCCAAAGTAAATGTCCAACAAAAAGCGTAGTTTATCAAGCAACAATATTTGCGAAAAAAAACCCGAATAACAAGAAATATTACATAGGCATGACTTCCTTAGATTTCAAAACCCGATACTATGACCACAAAAGTACATTAAAAAATAAAAAAACACCGTATAAAAAAAACACTAGCGAATAAATACTGGGAACTCAAAGAAAGCGGACATTCGCCAGTAGTCGAATGGAAAATAATGAGACAAGTTACCACGTGCAGACATTTAGACGACCCATGTAAATTATGCCTCCATGAAAAATTTGCTATCCTGTACTTTAAAGAACCTCAAAATCTATTAAACTGTAGACGAGAAATAGCAAACAACTGTGTTCACAAAATAAATCTTACTCTAGGATAGCGATATAAAATAGCTTTAAAACTAACAATAACAATAGAAAACAAACAAATAAATAAATCAAACAAACATGAATATACATAAACGATCACACATATATATATATATAGATATATATGTATGTATATATATGTGCATGTATGTGTGTAGACAAAGGTATATTTATATATATATATAAAAAGGAAGGAAAAGATCTACCTTAAACCACTAACCTAGTTCTAAAACAGATCCTTTGTTCGATAAAATGCATGCCTATTGGCTGATAGGAAGGGGCGCGGTGGATACTAGAAAGCTGATTGGCTAACTAGAAATCCTCAACATATATAAAAACAAGACGCAACCACAGAATTCGCGCATAAGCCTGACGAATCCTATGAAACGCAGAATATTCAGTGTAGCTTAATCGTCATATATATTTTATAAATTACTATATATATATATATATATATATATATATATATATATATAACTACTTAATTTACTCACATAAAATTAATATACGAAAGTACAGATTTATGCGTAAACTAAGTATTTACTTCAAAAGTGCTCAATACGTAGTAAGATATAAAATGTATATGGCGATTAAGCTACACTGAATATTCCGCGTTTCATCCATTCTACATTTTATAACTTACTATATATATATATATATACATATATATATATATATATATAGAGAGAGAGAGAGAAAGAGACAGACAGACAGACAGACAGACAGAGATAGATAGATAGATAGATAGATAGATAGTTCCTGTTTGTTTCTCTTGCGATCCGATGTTAACATTATGCGGTTTAATGTTTGAACGTTTTGTTCGAGTGTAAAAAGAAATTTGCTATAGTCGCGAACGTTGTGATTTCCATGAGTTATCTTTAGGCGAGTGATGAATTAGAAAATTGCGTTTAGTGAAATTATTGGAAAATTCGATCAAAACCGTTTAAAATCGTTAAAAGCATTTAAGCAAGCCCTCTCCTCATGTTGAACCTGATTGATGATCAGTTGTTTCTAACCGGATGAGTAGCACTTCCGTTCGCGCCTATGGAAAATTTCTTTTTATACTCGAACAAAACGTTCGAACATTGACCCGCCAAATGCAAAAAAAGCGGATCGCAAGGGAAACAAACAGGAATTATGACTGCTGTCTAATGACACATGCATAAGAGAAACAGTGCTGCACAAATATATAGATAAATACATAGACAGAGAGAGGGGAGGAGATGTAAAGATAGAAAACTAAGAGGGAAAATTATTCGTAAGGCAACTAACTGCCTTTGCGTGCAGACGGCTTGTATCCACATTTCAAGTAAATTTTTACGCATTCAAGCGGAATTTATTTCGAAACATATATCTATCACTTGTAAAGACACGAAAGTCAAGACAAAAAAATAAAAAAAAGCAAAGAAAGCAAGTCAACAGCTGTGTTTGATAACCGACAACTTGACCGGCCGTTTTTTTATGTTAGTGTGAGAAGCGAGCCAAGAACAGAAGAAAAAGAAAGGATTTTTATCGATATATGATCATCGTTTCCCACTCATGATGAAATCTGTTTCCCAGAGTTGATCTTCTGGTGTATTGATTTGGAGAACTTGCAATCACATGCATTCGACTGGCGCAAATATGTAATATTTTCTCGATGCATATGAAATGATTATTTATTACGTCCGCAGGTGATTTTCCAATAAAATGCGTGCACAAACCTGTCGATTATATAACAATATAACGAGAATAATACAAATAGCATAGAAAGTGGAAAAAAGCAACAAGCCAAGATATATGTCCATCAACGTTTCGTTTCTATTGAAGAAGTCTTACAATAAGGACGAAACGTTGATGAACATATATATATATATATATGTGTGTGTGTATGTGTGTGAGTGTGTGAGTGTGTGGGTGTGGATGTGTATGTGTGTGGGTGTGTGATGCAAATATCTAAAACAAATGTGAAAACCTTCGTCTTTGGAAATAGGGTAGGATTTTGAATATTTCCAGTATCAGATAATCGTTATACACTATGAAATTTACTTTATGTATGAAAACCAAAGACTGGAGATATAACATATAAGAAATATTTATCGGTGATATTATCTGACATAATTATACAAAAGAATAATATAAATAAATTATAAATAATATAAGGAAAGTTTGGAATGAAGTCTTCCCTTGTTGTTATTTCAGATAATTTGAAATTATATTAGCCAGGCCAAACGTTTTGGGGATATATATATATATATATATATATATATATATATATATATATATATATATATATATATATATATATATATATATATAACTACTTAATTTACTCACATAAAATTAATATACGAAAGTATAGATCTATGCGTAAACTTTAAGTATTTACTTCAAAAGTGATCAATACGTAGGTAGAGTAGTAAAAACTAAATAGAGCACACACAAAGGAACAGGTCAACCAGATGTCAAATAGGCCTTTGTCCGATAAATGCATGCTTATTGGCTGATAGGAAGGGTGCGGTGGATACTAGAAAGCTAACTAAAATCTAACTAACTAAAATCTCAATAGAAGAGGAGCATATAAAAACAACAAACAACCACAGAATTCGCGCATAAGCCTGAAGAGTCCTAGAGTGGATGAAACGCGGAATATTCAGTGTAGCTTAATCGCCATATATATTTTATAAATTACTATATATATATATATATATATATATATATATATATATATACATATATATATATATATATATATATATATATATATATATATATATTGATTAATTGCCTAATGAATTTAAATAAATTTTAGTCTGTTTTTTTAATATTTTGGAAATAGTACCTCCTCGGGTTTTTCTTCACTTCTGGTTTTAATTTGAACCTAATTTTAAAATTCTTAGAAGTATAAATGTAATAGTGTTTAAAAATTAGATATGACTGCATAAGGTTGGATCTTCACACGCACTTTGAAATGAATTGTTATTTGGGGGGGGACGCTATAATAAATCTAAGTGTTGTTTTATTCCTATGTTTTTGCGAACTTTAAATATCTCCACTTCCTTTTATGAACGTTTTTTTCTTACTAAATCTATTTTTATTCCAAGGAATAAAAACAAAATTTCCAATGTTTTCGAAGAAACATACATTTGTCTCTGATGAAATTCCTATTGAACGAAACACATGTAAGACGTACTTTATGAAAATATGAATAAAATATTGTGAGTGTGAATTAAAGTACATATAGTTAAGTACGATAACTAAGGATATATAAATATATACATAGTCATCCACATACAGTATTGTTTTGCTGTATCACAGCTCATTAGTGCGGCTCGATTAGCAACTCCCTCAAGCTAAGTACAGTTTTTTTTTAAGAGATATCGACTTTAATTTTACAATTCTAATTTCTTTAATTGCAGATTTGGAAACTATCGGTTATTTTATGTTCAGCTTGACTTGTTAATTCACCATGAAGACACGCAACTCCGAGCATTGTTTGCAAATTGCAAATAATACCATCCATTTGATGAGAGAAACATTTGATGAATAAATAAGTTCATGAAATGGATCTGTCGTCCGTTCGATTTACGATGATATCGAATGTATAACTTTTGTTAAATTCTCCATTACAAAGGCGGAATGAACGTTAGATCTGGGATTCCCAACGGGGTCCGTACAGCCCATCAGGGGGGCTTTATGAGAATACACATTTATCGTATAGGGGGGCCCTGAGATCCTTTAGGGGAGACGGTGAAAGACCAAGAGCTTCTAGCAACATTACTAGGTTTTCTCAACCTATTTTCTTTGGAATATTGATTGTATCACACTTATTTTTAATTAGGAAAAAATAATGAGAAGAATCACATGTGCTATAATGTTAACAAAACTATATAGACTAGCAGAACCCGTGGAAATTCCACGGTAGTTAAAATCTTGTAAAACACATCAATAAGAAATTCCTTATTGTTATATTACAAAAATGAACGTATGGAAGCAAGTAGAACAAATAAAGAACTTTAGTTAAAACTTTTATTGATGGCCAATGCGATCGTAACTGATGCTGTTGATGATTGAGGCGGTGACAGGGACGTTGATCAGCTGCTTAGAGTGAGAATAGTGGTCAGTCAGCAGGTTCTGGGGAGTCAGACTGTGAATTTAAAAAAAAACTGTGTGACATTGTTGACATCGATTTTGTGCAAGTTCTGATGACCCCAAGTTGTTTAATATTTCAGGACATTTTGGATTACATGTATAGGTAAGGAATAGGTCTGGCTTTCCATATTTACAGAAAACTGCCATTGCATCTTGATACAGTTGTTGAAGATTCCTAGGACTTCCTGTAAATGAAGATAGTAGAATAACTGGTACACCAGAATCGCCATCTTCATTCCTTGCTAAATGATCCATTAAGCCAGAATATTGAGCAGCTCTTGGTTAACTTTGATTATGTACTGCCACTACTACTAACATTATTATGTACGGGGGCATGTAGGGAGGGGAAGGTTTTAGATACTCAAGTGATAAAAGAGGAACATTTGCCGAAAAAGTTAGGGAAACCCTGGGTTACATCATACGTTTACGTTTTTTCATGATTGTGAATACAAGTCTACTGTAGATCTAATGGGTCAGATTACTGAAACAATCTTTCACATGGTGATACAAGCATCAAAATTGAAATTTGTCAAAATTCCTGAAATAACAGTTACATTTGAAACATAATCTGTTTGAATTGTTTGTATTAAAAAACTAAATATCAGGTACACCTGGCAAACAAAAAGTAAGACAATCATGATTACAAGAATGGTTAGAATCCCAAAAGGTTATCTCGGTTTCAATCTTTGAAATAGCAGTTCAATGTCTAGAATTAAGTAGGATGCCACATCCTCAGCAAAATCAAAACGATACGAAAATTAAAAAAAAAAATGTTCATACGCACTGAATTGAAATATACCGACATTTTAATCTATTATTATATATGCAAGCTAAATCATTGAATATTTGTTTCCTTACGGCCTTTTTTCATCTATAAGTGAATCACTAACTCCTTATAGTTTCAGGATTGAGATATAGTGGGACAGATTGCTGAAACAATCTTTCACTTGGTGATACAAGCACCAAAATTGAAATTTGTCAGGTTTGCTTCTGCAGCCATCTTGAAAACTGGTAGCCATCTTGAATTTTATAATGGCTAACATTCTTTTCTTAAAATGTATATTCTGAATGTTATTTCTGCCAATTTTGGTGCTTGTATCACTAAGCAAAAGATTCTTAGGGAATATTGAGATAACCTGTCCCACTAATAGCGTTTTGTCAGCCTAAGTTTCAAATCTCCTGTCTCCAGTGTTGTGGCCTGCCAAGCCCATAATAATCAAGACAAACACAATAAGATGATTAACGAAAAGTATATTATCAAAAATACCTTACAGAAGTACACATCATGATTCAGCCATCTTGAAAAATAGCAGCCATCTTGGATTTCCTGATGGTTAACGTTCTTTTCTTAACAAGGGGTAGACAGTTTATTAAATGAAGACATGTAGAAATATATGCTCCTAATTTATTTGGCGTATGCGACACATGCTCTACCGTCGGATTCAGATTGGTCCAAATCAAATCTTTATCATTCATTTAGTGTGGATTTTTGTCATCACCAAATCTACATGTTCATGGTTTTATTATTTCAATCGTTATTTTCTACTTTATTGTAAACAAATCTTTTTTCATCTAAGTGAAAGAAATCAAAAACACGCAAAGCATAAATGAGATTATAGGCAGTGTAGTGGGACAGATTACTGAAACAATCTTTCACTTGGTGATACAAGCATCAAAATTGAAATTTCTCAGGTTTGCTTCTACAGCCATCTTGAAAACTAGCAGCCATATTGAATTTTCTGATGGCTAACCTTATATATATGATCTGAACGTGGTTCGTGCCAATTTTGGTGCTAAGTAAAAGATTTTTATGGAATATTAAGATAACCTAATCATTCAATTACTGAGTACACCATGTTCAAGTATAGGAGAGAATAATGCTGGACTATATAACCTAAACAGCGTTGCCTTCGTTTAATGTCGATTTCTGTATCATTTCGTTGCATCCTATACTTCCACCATAGATTTTCTAAAATATCTGAAGTCAAGTTTCTACGCAAGTTTTACATTTTTTACGAATATTAGAATAAAAACACAATAATGATCAAAACTTAAATAATAAGGAAAAAGGGGATTTCTTGTTTATTTTAATTACATAATACGATGAAATTTTCTCCATTGTATTTTCGACTGAATTCTCTGAAGATTTTATTCTAAATTATTATCTGACTGCGAGATTTATTTGGAGTCCTGACGAGACATGAGAATGCTGTAATGTTGATTGATCCACGAAGTCTCTTTACAATGTTTTATGTAATTATGTATATATATATATATATATATATATATATATATATATATATATATATATATATATATATATATATATATACGGCAACTGCTTCGACTTTGCAGACGTTAACCATCCCAATTCTCCCCACCAACATAATCATCATTTTCAGGTTAATCGTTAGCGACACCCAAACAAAGTTCGTGACCCCGAAGATGACTTTTCAGACCAACATTTGACTTGTACAGTCTGCCACCCATATGACAGACTAAATTATGTGTTGAAACTTGTTTTACTTCTGCCTCCGTTTATTAATTTATTTATTTTTTTTTTTATAGGCAGACACGAAAACAAGATTCACATTTCCTACTGTTCGATTCAAAATCGACACATTGCCTTTCCGAAGGTTTCTCTTTAGTTCAACGTATATATATATATATATATATATATATATATATATATATATATATATGATGATTACAACGTCTTGTCAGACGGGTGCCACTCCCTTAGACATTTAAAATCCATGAGCCCAAATGCCTGAGTGTGTATCTATACAAAGATGATGTTACAGAGTCTTAGCTTTGTACGATAGCTAAGTCTCTCTCTCGGTTAACAATGTTGAGATCCAGAAACAAGCAAGAGCAAGATAGCCAGCAACAAATTAAACTGCAGACCAACTTAATGCGGGTACTGGTCTCCCGCTTTATGGTTTTTTAAATCAGAGATTTGCTTCTCCTAGAAAGGTTGCCTTCACTACAGCTTACGGGAGCCCTCTCCATTCCAATACACATATACACACACACAAATATACACGGGGCTATTTGGCCGTTGACTCAGAAAAAGAGTTCATTCGCCCTTTGGAAGGTCTTGTTTTTAATCCTCCAGGGAGACTAGCCGCCCTTCTCACCAAACAAGTCTGGTGGGGGAACCAGTTTAGTCGCCGGTGACCCGACCATGAGGCAGGTAGTACTGGGTTACATGGTTCCAGTAGCATATGACATGACCTGACACAATATATTATATATATATATATATGTAAATAAATAATATCGCATAAAGATATTATATATATGCATATATATATATATATATACATATATATATACATATATATACATATATATATAATATCTTTATGCGATATTATTTATTTACATATATATATATATATATATATATATATGATTGTTGAGCTGGATTAAATCCGACGATATGAAATAAAATGGAGGTGGAAGGACCTGGATACTCAACGTTTCGCCCGATTTATGCGGGCTTCTTCAAGAGGGATGGTCATTGACGAGAGAGTCGGAGGATTGGGGCTATATATAATGATGGGGGAGAGCAGCGTGTTTTCCTTATGGAAAGGATATATATATTTATATATATCCTTTCCCCTTTTCTTACTTTCTTAGTCCCATTGAATCCCATAAACTGTCTCTGACTGTTAAATGGCTTTTTAATGCAAATACGATAGATTGCATATTGTTTCTTTCCTTTAATGCATTAACCTGCAAAAATTCTTATATATTTTTCAAATTTCTTCCCTCTGATGAGAAGATTTGCAGTCTTTGAAAATCCATGGAATAAGGGTTTTTCTTGTATATTTCTGTCGAATATTTAAAATTTAAATACCTTTCGTTACATATTTATAATTTTATTTTGAAAATTTGAACAAATTTTCAAAAACAAGTATATATATATATATATATATATATATATATATATATAAAATAAAAGTCCTGTTTTTGAACAATGCGGCATCAATAAATTTCGTATATATATATATATATATATATATATATATATATATATATATATATATATATATATATATATATACGAAATTTATAGATGCCGAGTATAGAAGCGTCCCTCATAAAGCAAGCGAGCGATAAACTCAAACCTAAAGCAAAGTTTTTAAAATGTTATCAACTTTTAAATGACTACCATTATCTACGTTCATATAAATCTATTAATATTTGCGAATAATAACGCAAGCTGTTGTCTCTCAGCTCATTCGCACGTACGTCAACGATTGTATAATGGCTGAATCCCTTTTCACGTCACCGAAAGAGACACTTGATAATTAAGCCATTCAAACGACACAATTATTAATTTAGTCATTTTGTTTTTGCGAACAATGCGTACATCTGGAGTTGCTACGCACGCATTGTTGTGTGCGGTGTAAAGGTGTTTGATTGTTTAAAGCTGTTTCGGCCTATTCAAATAGTCTCTGAATGATGACCTCCATAGGAACATTGAATTTACCTGTTGTTTTGCATAGGGATAATTTGCATACACGTGCCAACATTTGACGAGATAGATAGTGATGAAAGTAAATTGTAAACATGGGATGGAGTATGGAAAGAGGGGGAGAGATAGTGTGGGTGTGGTGTGTGTATGTATGTGTGTATGTGTGTGTGTAAGAGAGAGGGAGAAAATGGAGAGAGCGAGAGAGAGAGAGAGAGAGGGGGGGATAAGAGGATTTGTAAGTAGCTCCAGACAAAGCAGAAAGTCACTTGATGTAAGAAATTAATGATACTTTTGCATTTTGGCTCTCTTTAGTTTTCCGTTTTTGGAAAAGTTCGATTCAGGGCAAGGGAAGACGATAAGAACATTTGCAAAATATTTGCCAAAGTTTTCGGAAGATCAAAACAAATATATTACTGAAAAAATGCAATAGGAATTATTAATTAAAGTAACATTTTTTTTTTAAAATGCTGTTGCTTTTTTTTAACGAACACTTTCTTTGTATTTTTTGTTTGCTTATTTTTAAATCTTTTTTGTAATAAATTAAAATTTCGAAATAAATGAAAACAACAAACAGTTTATTTACAAAGAATCCCGTCAATTTCAAGAGAGAATTTCCTGATTGCTTCCACCCGTTCCGAATGGAACTCTTCAAAAGCGAAGAGCTAAGTAAGCTATAATGCAGAAGTGCCGAATTAATCATAATATTACACACAAAAAAAGGAATTATTTTAAGACACAAAAAGCTTTAAAAAGACATCATTACCAGTGTTTTATTCTCTATGGGTGGAACGATAAAAATGCCGCCCTAGAAAAAAAAACGATATGATTCCATTTCCTTTTGATGAAAACTCTTCTTTGGCCAGTTGTGTACAAATCCCAACAGCGATAGGAGCCTTCTATCATGTCTGAAAGTAACACATGTTTAACAAGCGAGATCGGAGATGCGCCACTGTACAACTCGTGCTCTCTACCGATTCAAGTTATGACAAAAAGAGTAGTGCCAGAAACCTTCAAAATGCATCGCTGGATTGCTACGAATTACAGGGGCGTGCTTAGGGTGATAAAGACAAAGTTTCCGGTCGCGGTTATGGTCTTTGGTGCCATTTTAAGTGAGGGCCACATCATGCCACCTAATAATATGCCAGCTGACTTCGAAGTGAGCACCAAAAATTACCTCGATGTGCTGAAGTGTGTGTGTTGATCCCCTGGTGAAATCAGGTGGCGGCTGGAAGACCCTGGGTGTGACAGCGGGACTCAGCACCGACCCACAAGTCCAAAGAGACCCAGGCTTGGCTTGAGAAGGAGTGTTACGACTTGTGCCATTCTCTCACTGCCCCCTTCTTCACATGACCGGAACCGCTGGACTACTTCATTTGGTCATACGTCGAGAACATCACCAACATGACCTCCCACAACACCAAAGCCAGCCTGATCGCTCTCATCCTCCAATTATTCACAGGGCTTCTGCCGGTGCTCGTGGAAAAGACATGCTCCCAGTTTCTGACGCGTATCGAAGCGGTGATTGAGGCTGAAGGCGGCTACATTGAATAGATGCCAGCTCTACTACATAATCCAGTTACCTGAATTGATTTTTTAATAAAAGTTTTAAAATAAAGCTGCAGTGTATAATATATATAATATATCCTTTCTGGCATTTTTTTTTTTTACAGATGAGAGCGCCCCTCCCCGGGGCGCTGACTTCTCAATCCCACTCTCCGACCCCGGTGTCTAAGGGTTTATCTTAAGTAGGACAGGTTCTGGAGTGAATGTGGTGTCTAAGTTCTTTCAGTGGGAGCGAACTAAATCTTTTTTTATATACGTTACACACGTATACACACTGTGCCCAACATCTTGTAGCAGTATACGTCACAAAAGAGGCCAAGACAAAGAATAACTCGAACTCACTTTTTCATGCAACAGTGACATTTCCTCATTCTCCCGCCGCGCGTGACTTCTCGTAACAGCTGTGGCGTCTTTGATGTGATCGTCCCTCTAACATTATCTCTCTCCTTTTTTATAGTCTTTTTCTTTACAGAGACTTTTTGTGTACTTTTGCATCCACGCACCCACGCTATGTTACAATATTAAATGTTAATAAAAAGTTAGGATAATAAAACGATATAATTTTGTTCTTTAAAACAAATTATTCATTTACCTTAATGTATGAGCAAGCTTTCAACCAATGTGTTTCTCAAGCGTTTTTGTACGCATATTAAACATCTTACAACGGAAATATGATCAAGAAAACAAACGTTTCTAAACGATCGCATGCGGTTGCTATCTTGCCCATTCTCTTTTTAAGGGGATCAAGTAAAGATTAGATACCCTGTAGCAGAAGACAAAGATTGGCGAACATTTCAAGTGACACCGGTTGTTCGACCTTGGCATTGCCGTTGATTGTTTATAAACACGTCAAATTGCAGACATGATCGAATGTTCGCGAGCAAGATTTTTTTTTAAATATATTTACAAAACTTTTTAAGATTTAAAAGAAAAAATATATATTTACAAAAAAATTTCTTTAACATTAAATATTTACAAAACTTTTAAGGATTAAAAAAACTTTTTTTTCTATTTACACAAAACTTTTTAGTGTAAGTAACAAAACGAATGTAGATTTAACAAAATATATTTAAATAAATGTTCGCCAATCTTTGTCTTCTGGTACGGGGTATTTAATCTTTACTTGATCCTTTTAAGGTAAAATAAATAATTTATTTTACAGGAAAAAAATCATTTTTAGTCTTTCTTAATTTTTTAATAGCATCGCAAATTTCAAAAGATATCAAAAAAGTGTCAATATTATTCTATTAACAATTTCTATCTGTTTAAAACAATAAATAATCTCATTTATTCTAACAGTGAAAAAAAATAATTGTCAGCTAAAAATGTTCTTTTGAAAAAATTAAATAAAAGATTTTAATATTTTATCTTATTTAACCATCGTTTTCAAATACATATTCTCTTCCTTTCTCACAGTAAAGGAGAGAACTTGAATGCTTACTAGATATTATTTTCGAGTGTCTAAGGTCTCCCTGTACAGGGGTTTACCAAAACAAGCTGAGATGAGGATACTTTTTCCCGAGAAGTAAACCCTAACCAAATATTCAAAATCACATATAATTCGCTGTCCAAATATGATCTCCTTTCTATGGCTAACCTACATTAGTTCTTACAAGGAATAGTGCATCTTCTCCAAGTGATATTACCTTACGTTATAGTACAAAACTGGATACTCCACCAGACTAGATAAATTCTTGTCCTGAAATCCAGTAAGTCTAAGAGGCCAAAACAAAAGATAAACTGCAGCATAAGAAAATGGTTAATTGGGGAGAGGAGAATTATGTTCTCAGTGTCTTTTCTAGGTCAGTGTTTGAGAGATAATTAACTTTAATAGAACATCCAAATATCTATGTATCTCATGTAGAGGTCAAATGTCAGCCCTAGGTCATGGGCCCCTTGATTTCTGAGAACTTCGCCTGAAGTACAGTAAAATAATTGTTAGTTAAATATTTCATAACGAAAGAAATCTCCAACCACAGAGCAACCTAATCTTTTATAAAAAAAAAATGGGGGGGCGTCATGTGATAACTAAGTCTATGACAACAGCATATTATTTTTATTGTTTTGATTCTCAAGTATATATCCGACACAGTTAGACACAGTTAATCAACCGAGAACCACATCACTCTATATAAAAGCATATAAGATATCAACAAATATACACTCGAGAGTTAAAACAATGAAAGAATATGCTGTTGTCCTAGCCCTAGTGATAACATGCGTTTGGACATGAAAATTGTATCAGAATATTATTATATAAGTTGGTTGTATATAAAAGTGTAACACTCTTATTAATTTTAACACTTTTTTTATTTTCAGTTTGTTAAGAATTTATTGTTAAGAATAAAAATAATTTTTAGAAACCTTTTCAAACATACTTCGCGAACCCCTCGTAGGAGTTTGTGACATACTTATATTTACATTGACATCTGGCGGGAACGCTGACCCCACGATATTATTGTACTATTTATAAATTATTAAGTGTATGCATACGATGTTTCATTTGATTGATCAGTTATCGTCCCTATCTATAAATAGAACCATCCACTCGTACTGGTCAAGGATCCGTTCTTGACAATCATCCCAATAGGTGCGAGGCCGGTTCCCGGCCCAGTACCTGTCGGACTGAGGTATCACCTAGGAAGTTCACCCTCCCAGACCTTGCCACCCGATTTTCGGATGGGGCAAGTATATTACTCGTTGCCTGAGGCGCACCGACCTGGAAATGCCGACGAGGATACTCAGGCAATTTTTTGTAATTGCAAGACTGCCCCTCCTTTTGGGGAGCTTGTTTAGATCCCCAATTTCTGACCTTGTGTCACATATTGGTGATATGGACACCAATTAAATATCTGCCCTCATTATAAGTGGGGATGGTCTCCTTGCTGCTTCCGCGACTTGGAGACTTGGTAGAAAGTACTTGTCAAGGATCCGTTCTTGACACTCGGTCCGACAGATGCAGGGCCGGGAACCGGCTCTGTACCTATCGGACTGAGGTACGCCGCTTGGGTATCACCAAGGAGGTCCACTCTCCCAGGCCTTGCCACCGGGCTTTCGGGTGGGGCAAATTTTTTGCTTGTCATCTGAGGCTCCCCGACCGGGGAATGAAGACGGGGATTTCCAGGCAATTTTGTGGGGGCAAGAGTGCTCCTCCTTTGAGAGGCTTGCCTATTCTCCACCTTCCGACCTTGTGTCACACTTTGCTGCGGTGGACAGCAGACAAATATCTACCCTCATAAGAATACCAAAAATACTGCAATAGAGATTCAGACAGAATGAACTGAACTGAGATATACCAGTTTCCTATATAGACAGACAGACCATAGGTCACGAAACCCCTGCTGCTGGCAGAGAGATCCTGTGTCATGCATCTTTTCTCATCGATGTCCAGGGCTGAAGCAGCGAGATGCTCTTCTGCGCGAGATTCACGTGATTTACATCCTCCGCTTTCAGCCGCCCCCCCTTCCATTTTTAAACGTCTTCTCCCACGGGCTCTTTTCGCTCTCTAAAACTTATTACAAAGTTTTTCCCCCTTAAACTAAAAGAGATCATGAATAGAATGTTTTGAATCATGGAGGCTATCAAAGGAAAACTCCAGAATAGAGTTGAGGCGCATCTAAGAAGCCTCTTACTAGTACTTTATATGAAGATGACAGAGAAGCGTAAGAATATATATTGGTTCTATTTGGGTTGTTTTAAATTTGTCGCGCATGCTTTTTGTCCTGTTTTAGAGAAATTCTACAAAACTGATCTAATCTCTCCTTGAACCACATATCTTCACCACGCCAAAGATGGGTATATATTCATTAAAAATGAAGAATAATATTAAAGTATTTAAAATGATTTATTGAATCTAAGCTTTATTATGGGAACGTTTTGTATTAATTATTTGTTGTCATGAAATTTGAACACGATCACGTCGTAATTTGGAGTAAATTATCCCATTAGTATGTGTTTCCAGTCGAACGTATTTAATTTCTAAATATTCCTTTATATACGCTGGGTGGACACAGGGAACATATATCATAAGATGGGGCATTTCTCTCTTGGCGAATATCAAAGTTTTCTCTTAGTTATTGCAGCATTATTGGCGATCTGTTTCGTGTACCTTCTACGGAAAGACTGATCTGAAACCTTATTTTCTTTCTCTACTTTGATATTTGTGAGTTCATACATCATTGACACACTTTGTTTGACTCTACTTTCACCTCTTTGACGTCATCGAACCTTATATAATATCCCTCCCTGTTTTTTTTTTTTATTTTCTAGGAACTTATTTATTTCGCAAACTTCGTGTCACTTCTATCTACACTTAGTTCGACCTTGTTTAAGATTTACACTAGCTGATATAATCGCTATTCGATATAAGGCCAGCCATTGTGTAACACAAAGATGGAACCCACTTACAATGAAACGCTATTCATAGAAGATTCCAGTTGTTGCTAAGAATGGACTAAGAAAAGGGGATGTTTTACGCTGTAGTAGTAAAATGTGTTCTTACTGTAAATGTCGTACAGAAAGGGACGTGAGATTAGTGCTTAGTCGAAAAACTTTTATGGAAATAACGACCAAGCAGAGAGAGAGATAGAGAGAGAGACAGAGAAAGAGACAGAGACAGAGACAGAGTCCCTGTGATGTTCTGCCTGGTATAGGCATTGACGGTTATAACCCTTAATCTATCTATCTCTCTCTTGAGACATTTATGAATTCATTGTTTCTTATCATTCAGAACCACTCGCTGTTTTACAGAAGTGCTTTTGATTTATTGCCATTGTTTTCTTTGCATTTGTACAGAGAGTAGGTTACAGTTTCTTTCTGACTGAACAGTGCCCATGCTGAGTGATTGTCCTGACCATTGTACCCAGAGGGATCTTCTGCCCAGCACAACGATATATGAAACCATGAACAGAAGTATTCCTGATTACTCCCGCACGAGAGAGAAAGAGAGAGAGAGAAAAGATTAGCAACGTATATTCTATGAGTAAGGATCAATAATGACCTGAAAATATCATTACTAGCAAGATTTCGATGTCAAATTTGTACCCTGCTCAGGATATGAAGAATGATTTACGCTGTGTTTCCCAAGATGGTGCAGCACTACTCGATCTTAGGGCGTATCTAACTCATTTATGCAAAGGATTGCATCACAGTCATGTACTTTCTGAGGCAGTATAATGATTCAATTATTATCCCAGCGAACTTAGATTTGCTATATGCGAGTAACCGTTATCAAGACCTGAGGCCACTCGAGGATAAGGGTTAATGAGATGTTTCAGGTGGATATCGAGACAACATTGGTAACTAGTATTTTTTTTTATTAAGAGGGCAGCTCAATAAGACTTTTTTAACATTGAACTTGAAAACGACGATGTTGCAGTCAGCCGGGAAGCAGCCCTGCCGTAATGTGTTCAACAAACAGGGTTTTTTTTTTCTTGAAAAGATACTATAAAAGTTCCGTTTAGTTTTAGTAGTGTTTATTTCTCTTTCCAGGCGCAAAAATGGTACACAAGGTCGAGAAAATTGAATTTAAAGAGTCCCCTCCACGTTCTAGAGAAAGGGATGACTCTGGCTTTAGCAACCCAGTCAGCAATTTCCGCTGAGGTCGTCACAAACGATTAGCAATAAACTAACCTAGTTCTCAAAGGGTGAGAAGGTAAACCGTAGAAGTGTGAACCGTCTAGAACTCCAAAGAGCATACGGACCATACATCAGCGAACAAAGAAGAACCCATCTTAACAATCACAGAGACTCTCTCAGGGCTTTGGGACCGGGGTAAAACTCTCGTTTAGGTAGACAACAGAAGAATGGGAAGTTATAGCAGGGCTACTCGTCGTTGCCCGGAGTCATAAAAAACAACAAAATAAAACAAGATAAAATAGTGCGTGTAGCGCCTTTAAATTAATCGTTCTACCGCTTTCAATCTCTCTTTCAATCTCTCTTTCAATCTCTCTTTCAATCTCTCTTTCCCTCTTCCTTTTTTTTTCACATCCATCACCCTCCCATCTCTTTTTTTACTTCCACTGTACCCATTCCTCTCTCTTGTATTGAAAATGATAATAATATAAGTCGTTCACCTTTCTTTGATAGAACATATATCATTGAAAATGACTCGAAAACATTTCCTCCCTCATACGGAAATCTGGCAAATTGAACCCCCCCCCAATCATGAATAACTAGTTTTAAATTTTAAACATTATTCATCCACGAAAACGGCGACCCCACCCCCCTGGTAATAGAAAGTCTTCAAGATCCCCACTCCCCACTTTTATTTTTTCGTCCTTGGCCTTTATCCCCTATGTGCACTCATCTTGGAAGGAATCTACTCCACCCCCACCTCTCTTTCTTTTCACCCACGCTTAGATCTCACTCCCACTTAGAGATTGACCTGCTTGTTTTCGGCAAACCGAAAAACAGTGGGTGGTCTATTATTTAGATATGGTTGGGATGACCTTACTAACCAATTTTTGTTGTGTTTTGTTTATTCCCTAATTTCTCGCCAATGAAATATTATTACTGTAAATAATTCAATAAAAAGGTTTCAAATTTGGGTTTATCTTAAGTAAAACAGGCCCTGGAGTGAATGTGGTATTGTGGTGACTGAAATATTTCTAGTTAAAAGTAAGGTAGACAATTTCTAGTATCTGAGACCAAGGATGACCAAAGACATCTATTATTCCCACAGTTTTGAATTGTAGTATAAAAACATTGATTCAGGAATCTTAGGTCTTGAGTGAATATAGTATTATAGTTATTGAAGACGCTTGTTTAGACAATTAAAAAGAGAGAGTGACACTGGCGACTACAACCTCTACAAATGGCCTTGTATTTAATTAATCTAATGACTTTTGTATAATTTTCGTAAATAAATAAATTTTCATTTGTATTCATGTTGTTTGGTTTTACCGTTTTGTTTTACGGCATATCAACCCTTTTCGAGCTATTTAATAACGAATCCAGTCATTTTGGAGAAAGTTTGTATTCAAGTTCAAATATTTATTCATGATGTTTTGTTGGTTCGGCTGTTTTGATTTACGGCATATCAACCCTTTTTGTGTTATACAATGCCGGATTTAGTACTTTGGGGGAAAATATATACTTCAAATTTTTATTTATGGTGTTTAGTTTGATTTGGTTAGTTTGCTTTACGGCATATCTACACTTTTCGTGTTATTTAATGCCGAATCCAATAATTTTGGAAAAAAATATTCTTAAACTATTCATTTATGGTATTTGATTTAATTATTTTTTAGAAAGAAAAATATTTGTGTTATTTTTATTTTGCAGAACATGATTGAGTTTTGCAAAAGGAAAAGAAAAAACAATAACATCAATATTTGGTGCACTTTTTGGACAGGAAGTCAGTCTTATTAGACAACTCGATCAGGTAGCACCAGATGCCCTAACACAGAGTTTCCCAAACTTCAGGACAGCATGGAGCCCCTAAGTAGGGCAATGGTTCTTTTACGGAGCTCTAACAAGATAATTTCTAAAATAAATATGAAAAACAAATTTTAAAATGTTTACAAGCATTTTTTCATTGTTGATTAATCAAAAATTGTTGCATTTATGCTAATTACTTTTTAAATTCTTTTTCATGAATTATCCTGAAAATCCTTACACCTTAAGTTATGTATCATGAGACATGTTTATCATGAGACATATGTATCATGAGACATGTGTATCATGAGACATATGTATCATGAGACATATATATCATGAGACATGTGTATCATGATACACTATGTATCATGAGAAAATATGTATCATGATTCATTATGTATCATGATTCATTATGTACCATGAAAAATTATGTATCGTGAGACAACCAGTAAAAAAAAGGATTAATGGGAAAATGTCTGCGGCCATTAAATTTTTCCATATAAATCATTTGATCCTATTTAAGAAGGGGATTCCGGAGACCCTCAGCCTCACTCACCAAGCCCCAGGGCACTGTGGAGCCCACTTTGGGAAGCTTTGCTCTAACAGATATTAACAATCTAGGCCAAACTGGACCTAGAAGCAGTTGTAAGTGAGATGTAACTCCAAATTTGGTCTCACCACTGAATGCCTTATAATATCATACCCGTAACATTGTAGCTAGACTTGTGTAAGTCTTTGCATATGTTGTAACTCGGGTCATTCATTCAAGTTCGGGGCGGTCATTTCCTGTAATCTGTTGAAAGCGTTACGTTACGAGACTGTCAAAAATTCTTGAGCTCAACCTTGCTCACTATTGTTCGACTTGTATTAATAATGCACGAGTTATTTTAATTACTGTCATCAAATGTTATATGGGTTTTCTTTTTGTTGTCGATGTTTTCATTCATGTTAGTCGCCTGTTGACAGCTGTGCCGCTAGGGTTGATTCCATCTGGTGCCGCAACAACAGCAAATGGTTAAATCAACAATAAACAAAACAAATGCTTATCTACAAGCGATGTAAAGGTGAAACATATAAACGTACCGTGACAATAAAGGCAATTTTAATTACCTAAAGCTAACTATTCAATATATATATATATATATATATATATATATATATATATATATATATATATATATATATATATATATTCAAAGGAGCGAGGTTATCAACACTTACAGGTTTTCTTATTTACTAAGTCTATTATTTGATGTTTTCATTTTATTTGCAATTATTTATACTAGTTGAATGTCTATGGCGCGTTCCAGGCGGTTTCTGCACTTTCAGCCGATAGTTTCTGATAGAAGATGAATCTATATTTATATATGGGAGGTCATGAGTAAGAGAGGTATATATATATATATATATATATATATATAGAGAGAGAGAGAGAGAGAGAGAGAGAGAGAGAGAGAAAGAGAGAGAGAGAGAGTCACAAGCCGATGAAAAGAAATCAAATAAAGTGTTAGATCGCAAATGTGAGAGCTGAAGTAAGAAATTTTTATTTCAAAACTATATATATATTTCAAAGGCAGACCAGTGGTTTCATTGTATTGAATTAAATATTAGCGGTTAAATGACATCAATACAACTCATCAGCGTCTTTAAAAAAGCGAACCAACGCAACTTCATTAATATTTTTAATGTTGTTGTTATTATTATTATTATTATTATTATTATTATTGTTGTTGTTGTTGTTGTTGTCGTTGTATTAATAATAATAGTAATATTTTGTGAAAGTAGTAGTTTTCTTATCATTATAAATATCCGTATATATTATATATTTTATATGTATTTATATATAGTTTATGTGTTATATACTCCTTTATAATCCTATTGAATTTTTAAACATATTTTTTATCATAGTTTTATTCTTTTATACTTTTTTATATATATTTTTAATGAATTTACTACATATATTTTAGTATTTTTATAGCATATGTATTTGTTTTCCTTTTATTATTGTATCTTTATATATATATATATATATATATATATATATATATATATATATCCTAAAACAGGACCTTAACTTTTAAGGTCTTCCAACCCATTGCCTGCTAAATATACATATACACACGCGCGTGCACGCACACAGACGCGCGTGCACGCACACAGACGCGTGCGCAGGCGCCCTACATTGCCCTTCCTGCCGTTTCATCTTTCCTTCTGTAAACAGAATAACAGAATCTATTAGCGTCGGTTACTAAGGTCTATCTTTACATCAGGAACTCCGAGAAACAACTCCGCCCGTTAAACGGCGTTTTCTCTTTGTTTACTTTCGCGTTGTTTCGCTTTTTCAAAAAATATTAGTATATACACACACACACACACACACACACACACACACACACACATATATATATATATATATATATATATATATATATATATATATATATATATATATGTATGTATGTATTATATATATATATAGTAACACATTACCCTGAAAAATACTGAGAATCACTGTATCACAGTGCGGTTTGACAACAACTCTTTTAGCCGTTATCAAAACTAAAACGTCTAGACGATAGTCAGCGATTCTAACCACTAAGCCATTATCTGACTTCTGTTGAGAGTAAGCGAAATAATAATGTCAAATATTCTCAAAGACCGAAAGCTTCACGGAAACTTATACGGAGAGTGTGTTTCATAAAAGTGTCTTAGTGATCGATCTTATTAATAGTAGCATTTTTTCATAAAGCACAGAAGGCGGTTTGAAATATTAAAATAAAAATGAAAACACCTGTAAATTACTTGTTTAGCTTTTCATGAGGCGATTTGCTAATTGTAAAATTTGACGTAATATACCATTTGAACGTGGATACCCGCACGCACACACGCACACACATACATACATACATATATGACTGCTGAGCCGAAATGAGTGTCTTCAACTTCCAGCTTCTTGGCTGTCATTGCTCTTGTGAGCTGTGACGTAGTTTGGCTATATATATATATATATATATATATATATATATATATATATATATATATATATATAAATGTTTAGAGGTACAGAATTTATACATGGTTTTAAATAAAATAGTAGGCGGAAGTTTGTCGAGAGCTCTTTCGGCTATCATCTCTTCAGGAGCAAATCGATAGCAATCTAAATAGTATTGTGACGAAAATAAAAGATATATATATATATATATTCACTATTCTTAAAATAAAAAAAACTCGAACAAATAAGAAAAAAACTTAACGCTATGTTAATAGAGTTTAATATGTAATGATAATTCTCCAAATAATAACCCTTAAACGATTTCCGGTTTCAATTTCAAATTCTAATGGTTGTAATGCGTTGCCGCTTTTTTTTTTTTTTTTCAATACAGTTTGCAAATCTTCCGTTATAAACTTGATTGACTGTTCCACATCCTGAGAATGCGAAGGCAAATCTGGCAAGTCAAGATTTTAACAATGATTTTCGAAGTTCAGATTCCAAAAAAATCTTCCGTCATTGGTGGTTCAAAAATGCCACACAATATCAAATCTATTTTTTTTTTTTTACACAGTGATCACCACTTATCAAGGCCCGGAAGCCACTCAGGGATAAGGGTTATTGCAAGTACATTACGTTAGTGTGGAGATTTGATGAAGTGTTTAATTAGGGGGGGCGGTTCATTAGGAATTTGTTAACATTGGACTTGAAGACATCCAAGTTGTAGTCCGGAGGGAAGCAGGCAGACGGAACAGAGTTGCTTGTGTAGCATTAATATTAGTAGTGTGTATCCTTTTAGCTTTTTCCTGATTGATTAATCCACTCCGGGCCTTGGTAAGTGGTGACTCCTATGTAAAAAAAAAAGTGTTAAAAATAATTCTATAACTTGGAATAAATAATTAGGCCAGTGATAAATGAATACTTATCTAATCAGCTAAATTCTTTTTTAAAACTTCTTTTAGTTCACCTTTCTAAGATACGAAGTTCACCTTCCTCAGATTGAAGACGTACTTAAATATATTATCTTATGTATTTATTAATGAGATCTGTAAAATTTGATGAGATCTGCTCATTTAATCATCTGGATCATATTAAAAATGTGGCACCTGCAGATTGTAGTATTTATCAATTCTTTTTTTTAATTTCAAGCAACTAAGTGGGATAAACATTTATAAAATTTATTAAACTATCAAGTTTTTTTGTGAACTTTTGTAGATATGTACCACGAGTTTATTGACATATGAGGCTTATTGCTAAAGTTAGCCATCTTGCCTGATTTAAAGGACCAATTTTCTAGGAGGCATATCTAGAGCAAACCTTAGAGGTGCCTTGAGTAAGTTTCCAGACAGTTTTTGTATATGAATTTAAAATTGTCGTAGACTCTTGCAAATTCGGTATGTTATTGCTATACATCTTATGAGATAACTGACCAATTTTTATGATTTAACGTTCAAATAAACAGTTCCAGCAGGAATTGGAATACACTCTACTAAAGCCTGATTTTCACAACTGATGAATTTCAAAAATGAAATCTCAAAGTAAGGACACTTTGGAAGAACGATTTGCAAAAAAACTGTTTTAAACTTGGAAAAAAATTCCACAGAAACGTATTGAATACTTCATGCTGTTTTTGGACAATCTAGCATGAATCGAGCATCATTTTCTGAGTAGGTTAAGAGATTCAGGGAAGGTATAGAGTCTGTGAGGGATTATCGAGACAGTTTCTCATCCTCCTTATAGTCCAGACCTTGCTCCCTGTGACTTTTGGTTATTCCCTCAAAAAAATCTTAGAAGTTGTCGCTATGGGGCAATTGAGGATATGAAAAAGACTGTAACGAGGGTCATTGAGAGGCTCACACAAGAGAACATCCATTGGGCTTTCTAGAAGTTGTTGGACCGGTCCAACAAGTGCATTGCAGCCGGAAATGACGTCGAATTGGACTAGAGCTTCATGTGTGTATTATCAATAAAAGTGGCCATACGAAAAACGTCTGAAAACTTATTGAGGCCACCTTGTATACTTACTGTGTATTTATACAAGACTCTTTGGTCACAATTTAGTTAATGTATTTAATCAATTTTCAAAACTGAACCCAGAGGACGGCTAATAGTGGAAAGGCAGTCATTTGAGCATAATCATCCCAGGGAGGACGGGGCAATGAATGTTGTGGGGCCTCTTTGCACAACCATCCATGTTTTTTAAAAGGGCTTGAGAGGTAGTCTCTTATGGTGCAAACAGCAACCAATTGTGTAGATTTTTTAATTTTGTTATAAAATTGCAACCATTCTACCTTCATATCCTGGTTTGGCCTCTAGACCAAGATAGTCTTGATAGTGTTTTAATTGTTGAATTCATGCAAAACCTCCACCACTTGCTCTGCATAAGCAACACCTGCTGCATCACTATTAATAACGATATGTGTCACATATTTACTTTCATAGGGTGTATCTTTTTACAAAGTTAAATAACTTTCTGGTTTCTTAGTTGTTTTTTTTTCATATTTTTTTGTCCATTTCTTTACACAATTTCCTTATACAACAATATGTCACTATTTTACTCTCCTGCCAATTTCAATACATATGTTTTCAATAATTTCATCATGTTTTGTTGGTTAGTTGTTTTTACTTTATTCTTTGACCAGTCAACTTTACATATAATAAGAGTAATATCGCTCATATTAATATTGGGAATAAAAAGCCCGATAGCCTTCAAATCGAGGAACAAGGCATTTGCTTCCAGATTAGAGGATATGCCGCTACAGACTAACTTGGGCGCATATCTTGAAAACGGTGTCTATTTTGTAATTCTAAAACATACTGTGAGTGATGTAGGTTTAGGGTTATCAGGTTGTTTAATAATAAAAACTGTGTTCTAATATTTTGTTGTAATAAATACAAAATTTGTTTTGATATTTGGCAAAGTGTTATATACCATTAAAACGTGCGTATTCTTTTCTATAAGATAATGGTCATCGTTTTTTGCTCATATAACCTTATCTTGTTTTTCAGAACTGTCAAATGGATGGTCAAGAAGAGAAAAAAAACACGTTTTCGACATCTCCTTATTTTCACCTTTAATCAAGGTCAAAAAGCGAGTAAAGTGACCAAGAATATTTGTGCCGTATATGTGGAAAACGCTATAGCCGAGATAACTGTTCGAGATAAGTGCACCGGATTCAAACACGGTAATTTTGATCTCAATGACGCTCCTCGTTCCGGAAGACCAATCAAGATAAACGAAGACTAACTTACGATTCTTTTGAAGAACAATGGCCATCAGATATGTAGGGAATTGTGTGAAAAGATGACGTGTGATTCTGGGACAATTTCACGCCATCTTCAGTCGATGGGATTCACACAAAAACTTGGAGCTTGAGTCGGACACGAATTTACTTTAGCTGTTATACTTCTTTCATTTTCTTAAAAAATAAACAGCGGGAACTTATGCAACAACCTATTATTATTATTAGTAGTAGTAGTAGTAGTAGTAGTAGTAGTAGTAGTAGTAGTATTTACTCACTAGTAGTAGTCTCACGGGCCATCATCAAAGATTTTTCATTAAGAACAACTTGTGGTGTTCTCTAGAATCTTAATGACAGCAAGTCCCCCCAGATTTCCAGTACTCTCCACCTCTTTTGATAATCTTTGCAAGAGATTTTGCGTTATTGCAACAGGCGCTTACCATTAATTTCTCGTTGGCAGCGACCGTTGGTCTTCACTGGAACTCGAATGGCAGTAAGCCTCTCCAGGGTCCCAGTTCTCTTTGCACATCCAGCGGATGTTTGTCTAGTACTTTCTCTGTTCGGCCTTTTCATTCTCCTTGACCCTTCTCATTAAGTTGTGTGGTGCCAGTTTATGGTGGCATACACAAAAATAGGTCAGAACCCAGGAGCGCATGGGAGGTACCTTACAATTATCCCGTTTAATTTGTCATGATTCCATGTGATACTCCTTTGTGTTTTACATCTGTAGCCGTTTCTGTATGTCCAACTTGTGTCTGTAGTTCATGTGTTTTGTTAGTCTCCGCATTCAAGGGTTTTCCTTATTTTTTGCGCAGTTTTTCTTATTCTTATATGTTGTATTTTCTCAGCAATTCCTCTGATTCCAATCTCTCCTATTCTTTTCTTCAATATTTTTGTTCCTAGCGCTCCTACTATTAGTTGTGGTATCTTGACTTTCCTCATTTTCCAGATCCCTTTGGGCTCTCTGGCCAGTTTCGTGTATTTACTCCGCTACTCAGTCTCCTTCATCTTCATTCTGTGATCTGCTGGAAGGCAAAATCTAC